>NW_017671581.1:231533-262022 GCF_001879085.1 Nicotiana attenuata | reverse complement strand
AAAAAAAAAAAAAAAAAAAAAAAAAAACTGAGTCTTGTGAAATATACAGTGCTACTTTCAGGCTTATATTTACTTTTTCGCTATCATCTTCACTTTACTTATGATTTTCGTTATTCTGTTTCTTTTTTGATCATTATATTACACAGATATTTGAGAAGTGTGTTCTGCACATACAAAATGGCAACCCCAGAAACCCCTGTTACGCCAGCAACTCCCACTGAGAATCATGAGATGATCCCTGAACATGAGATGGTCCCTGAACATCAGATGATACCTGAACATGGGATGGTCCTCGAACATGAGATGGTCCATGAACATGAGATGATGCATGAACATGAGATGGTGCTCGGCAATGAGATAGTCCCTGGAAATGGAATGGTTTCAGACAGTGAGATGTTTCCAGGAAATGAGATGGTTCTTGCAGAGCCTCAACCCAACCATGTAGAAACACAACCCGGTAAGCGTAGGAAAAAGAAATCAATAGTTTGGGAGCACTTCACTATTGAAACTGTTGCTGTTGGGACTAGAAGGGCACAATGTAACCAGTGCAAGCAATCGTTTGCATATAGTACAGGGTCGAAAGTAGCAGGCACTAGTCATCTGAAACGCCATATTGCCAAAGGAACCTGCCCAGTAGTCTTGCGCAACCAGCAGAATGATCAATTGACCCCATATAGTGCTCCTTCAAAGATGAGTGGATATGGGGGTAGTAATGGTGCACCTAAACGACGATATCGAACTGCTTCTACTCCTTATCTTGCTTTTGATCCAGACCGGTGCCGCCAGGAGATCTCCAGGATGATCATCATGCACGACTATCCCCTTCACATGGTTGAGCATCCAGGCTTTCTTACTTTTGTCCAGCATCTTCAACCTCGGTTTGATATAGTGAGCTTCAACACTGTCCAAGGAGATTGTGTGGCAACTTATCTTAGAGAGAAGCAAGCGATTCAGAAAGTGATTGAGAGAGTGCCTGGGCGGATCTGCTTAACACTAGACATGTGGTCCTCCCATCACACTGTGGGTTATGTGTTCATAACTGGGCAGTATATTGATAGTGAGTGGAAAATTCACAGGAAAATACTCAATGTCATAATGGAACCTTATCCAGATTCTGACACGGCTTTCAGCCATGCAGTTGCCGCTTGCCTTTCTGACTGGAGTATGGAGGGGAAGTTATTTTCTGTCACTATTAATCAACCAATCGGTGATGCTGCTGTTGATAATCTTAGAGCTTTACTCTCAGTGAAGAACCCTCTTGTGCTCAACGGTCAGTTGTTGGTTGGAAATTGTCTTGCTCGAACTTTGAGCAGCATTGCCCAAGATGCGTTTCATTTTTTGCATGGAACTGTTAAGAAAGTAAGAGAGAGCGTAAAATATGTGAAAACATCAGAATCTCATGAGGAAAAGTTTATTGACCTCAAACAGCAGCTTCAGGTGCCAAGCACAAAGACGTTGGCACTTGATGACCGAACACAATGGAACACAACATATGAGATGTTGTTGGCTGCATCAGAGCTGAAGGAAGTATTTTCATGCTTGGATACATCTGATCCTGATTACAAGGATGCCCCATCAGTTGAAGATTGGAAGCAAGTTGAGATTCTGTGTACTTACTTGAAAATCCTCTTTGACACTGCCAATCTTCTGACTGCACCAACAATTCCAACAACCAATACATTCTTCCATGAAGCGTGGAAGATTCAATTGGAACTGGCTCGTGGTGCAGCAAGTGAAGATCCATCCATCAGCAGCCTTACCAAAACTATGCAAGAGAAATTCGATAAATACTGGAAGACTTGTTGTCTGATGTTAGCTATTGCCGTAGTAATGGATCCACGCTTCAAAATGAAGCTCGTTGAATTCAGTTTTACGAAAATATATGGTGAAGAAGCTGCTGCCTATGTGAAGATTGTTGAAGAGGGAATCCACGAGCTCTTCCTTGAATATGTGGCACTTCCTCTTCCTCTGACCCCAACTTATGCTGAAGAGGCAAATGGTGGGGCTATGAAGCAGGAGAATGCCCAAGGCGTCGGTGCCTCTAGTAATGGGGCCGGACTTACAGATTTTGATGCCTACATTATGGAGACCACAAGTCAGCAGTCAAGGTCAGAACTTGATCAATATTTGGAGGAGTCCTTGTTGCCTCGTGTTCACGAGTTTGATGTTGTGGGGTGGTGGAAACTGAACAGAATGAAGTACCCAACTCTATCAATAATGGCTCGTGATATATTGTCAGTTCCAGTTTCTACTGTAACAGCTGACTCTGTATTTAGCACGGTAAGCAAAGAGATGGATCGTTACAGGTGTTCCTTGCGACCTGAGACAGTGGAAGCGCTCATCTGTGCCAAGGATTGGCTTCAGAATGCATCGGTAAATACTTTACATGCACCAATAAAAATGGAAGTCCCAATTTAGGTTGCTGTAATGTATGAGTAGATGTGTAGAATTGGTATTGTAGCTGACTGACTTCATTTCCTTTTAGATCGTAAAATTTCTCTCTTTTCTGTCGTCTAAGGGTTGAGTTTCTTGTATCATAAACCATTAAGGTCTTCACTTGAGAAATCTATTCGACATGTTGCAATCTATTGGATATTGTTCTGCCTCACAAATTTGTTCTAATTCACAAGTTTAGATTATAAAAGCTACTGCTCCCAGGAACAAGCAAATTTCCCTTTAGCCACTCGCGAATGGGCATCAAAGGTTGTTTTCTTACAGTAGTGATGTTGACTGGGACTTCTGTGTATTCTTATCCATGACTTATGAGGCAATGGGCAGCCCAGGGAAGGGTCGGACCACAAGGATCTATCGTACGCAGTCTTACTCTGCATTTTTGCAAGAGGCTGTTTCCACGCTCGAACCTGTGACTTTCTGGTCAGATGGCAGTAACTTTACCAGTTACGCAAGGCTCCCCTTCTGTATTCTTATCTATGAGCTGTACAGAAAATATAAATGCCTTATGTTTTGTGTTGTTTTTCATATTGGAACTTGACCGGCTGGTTTAGTTGTTACAAATTTAGTACTATAAAGTCACACCTATATTTCTCATGTCATGACAAGGTAATCAGATTTAATAGTGGGGATTGTCAATTTCCTGCATAATATACATTTGATTCGAAAAACTACATAAATCAGAATAGACAACTAAACCAGCGGTATCGATAGAAGTGGCTGCAATTGATCATATCTGGTTCGTTAAATACTTAAATACATTCACCGAAGTATCTAGAGGGCCAAGAGCAAACTTATTCGCTTCATTGGAACCTTAGACTCCTCCTAAAAGAGTAAACTCAAGTCTTCCTTGTGTAATGTGACAATAAGCGTTAGAATAATATTTGGTCGAAATAAAAAAAAAAGGTATATTTAAAGTTGAAGTTAAAGAAATTATTTGGAAGTTTTCAGCCTCTACGGATTGAGGTTATTCCCCGCTAGAATGGGCCAGGTGAGATGGGGGGGTCGAATGACTTACCCCTCGGTCTATTAGTGAACCATCTCTCCAGGGATTGTGAAAGATGTTCTACTACAGCATAAATCAAAAGAAAAGAAGGGGGTGTCCTAGTCACTTCTGGTTCCGGCGAACGAATAATCATTGAGTCCTCCTATTTCCGGACAACACATTTTAGAAAAGGGAAGGGAACTTCTCACCCCGAGGGAGGCACAGGGGGTCAAATTCCGATTGTTGTGAAAGTTACTGAATGAATCTATCCGAAGGGCGAGCCATTGCAAATAACCGAGAAAGAAGGAGTCGAGATGCATTCGTTTTTTCCAATTGATCCATTTCCGATCAAAGCCCTACCCGGGAGTCACTTCATCAGTACCTGGGGCTACTGTCCCAGGATGCCAAAGGTATGATCCGCACATTGAAAGTGTCAACATTGACTCACTCGCGCCACCCTCACCGGGTAAATTCGGAGAAGAATGCGAAAACCAAAGCATCAAAGACATTAGCCACCTAGTAAAAAATCGATAGTCGATGAAGAAAAATGCTTCAATTGTGGACATCCCAGTGGGCTAAAGCATGAATCGAATCGCCTTTATTCTGAAGGCCTAGCGAATTCCTTTTTTTTTCTTTTTCAAAGGCAGTTTACATAATTCGGTTTTAATGTAGGGGAAGTTTCATAATATAGGAAAATTTTACGTTGGGTCTCGCACAACTCCTCTTAAATTTTGACTAATGGAAAAATGGGTCCTATGGTGTTAGTTTATTAACTTTTTGCAATCTCCTACTTTCTTTCTTCTCGAAAAAAAACACTCTCTTTCTTCCTTGAAAAAAATTTAAACACTTTCTTTTTTCCTTGTACTTCAAAGTTCAAACCATTTCATCTTCCACTACAAATATTTGTCACTACACCATCAACTTCGCCGGCAAACTTCTTTTAAAAAAAAAAAATTGTTCTCTTATGCTCTTGCTATCTCTCTAAGGCACACATACTCTTCATCCTACCAAAATTCATTCTTATACAATTAAGATTAATAAATAAATAAAAAGTCTAGTAGCAATGTCAAATACTCTCCCTCAAATGCCACCCTCCGCCAACCAAAGCTCCAGCCGTTATCCTCCTTAGCACAAACCACTATAAATATATAAGGGAAAATGTTCAAATATACCCCACTATTTTGGTATATTTTTCATATGTACCCTCGGTTATCTATACGACTATATCCACCCTCACCGTTACCCAATTTTATAAAAATACCCTTCATTAAAAGGAAAGCCATCAGATATTAGGGATGATCCGTTTTTAAAATAAAAAAGTTTCGACCCATTAACTCATAACCCGTTTAACCAAATAAACCTATGGGATCCCTTGTATTTACTGTAATTCTTAGATCTGCTCCGTGTGTGCTTTACCGGAGAGGAAAAAATCCATAGCTCATTAAGTGGGTTCCTCAAAATCAATTGATAGGTCAATAAATTTCCTCATCAATTTCTTGGGTAATGGATTAACACCTCAAGCTTTGGGGGTGTAAAAATAAAAAATAAAAAAAATAAGCTGCAGTCCCCAGTAAGTATGATGGAGAAAAGCAACAGTATTATCCGTGTATACTTCGTCTTCCCATTAGCCACATGAAATAAACTGTCGACCACAATCCAAACAAGTTACTGTTAGTAACATTAGAGGAATACCAAAAAACTTAAGTTTAATAAGAGTGAAATAATCAATACAATTAACAAGTGAAAAAAATATCAGCTTTATAAATGAAGTGACATACATTTGGCGTAGGACATTTATAAAATCTCCTTCCCGGGTTAGAAGGAGTGCTGGAAGTAAAGTGGTGTGGTAAATTTTACGGAAAATACTTGATCACGAAACCTGTAGGGAATTCTTCAAAGCTTGAGGCGTGTCAAAGACACTGTCCTTAAGGATATTTCATCCGGTTTGGGTGTATCCCCCAGGATTCAACAAGCTCTTCTAGTATAAAACTAGGAGCATAAACTGACAAAGATTTATTCTTAGTAGAAAATCCGGCAAAAGGAAGGAGAGTATTTTCTGTATACTTAGTCTCTATCACAAAAGAATCTGTATAGGTGAAGGAAATCAAGATGTTATAATGGGTGAGTAATGATTACAAATATGGAATAATGACCCATTATTATATGAAATAATAAAGATATGCCCAACAAAATGAATCTAGACAGTTTCAGAAAATATGAATCCTGACACTTTCTTTTGAGATATCATATCTACTATTTTCTAACAATCCCCCACATATATCAAAAGAAATAGAAGGATAGAATATTTTGCTGGATTTTCTATATATGAGTACAATGCATCGAATATGGTGTCTCGTAGACCATGAACGAGACCTAGAAAAAATAAGATTAAGCTTACAGAACACTCGGTGAAGTTTAGAACTTCTATGAACCAAAAATTCTTTTGTAAGCCTAGGGTCTTATATCACATTATACTCGCACAATCTTTGTCGTTATCGCGGTTTTACGCTAAAAGGCCATGCACGCGCCTGATTTTCATGAGTGCTCTAGAAATTTTGCCACAAATTTCATAGGAGCGGTCCCATTCCACACTCATATAGGTCCATCCACCAAGTGTATTCTACAGCGCAATACACCACCTATAAAAAGCTATGAATTATTGGATTAAGAGTTTAATAACTCGGTCTCACATTCCTTGCAGTCTTGCACTATATACACGTATCATAAGAAGAGACATAACTTAATAGTGCACATTTGATCGACCAATGACTTGTTATTACCCATATAAACCTACTTCATGGGATTTTCAATCACTTAGGTTGGATTACCATCATCGTTGATATATCTCAAATTGAAAAAAGTCTCAACCCCTCGATGTTTCACTTATAAGTCAAAGGATCGGCCAAATCCTCTTTTGACTACACATTATATGTATGAAAAAAATTTCATCTCTAAACAATTGCTTTATCACATTATATCTTAAGAAAATGTGTCTACTCTTTCCATTTGAAAGATTTTTTTCTTACAATGGCTATTGTGCCTTGGCAATTACAATCAACACAAATGTTGTCGGTTTAATTCCTAGTGGCATATTGTGCCTTGGCAATCACAATTCATCGATACAAATATTGTTGGTTTAATTCCTAGTGGAATATTTATTATAAATTACACCAAAATACAATATACTTTGGTGTTCCAATATATATAATGTCGCCACAAGAATCACAAGTTCATAAGGATCTTCCATATTGACATTAAAAAATTATTTTCAGCGACATAAGTGTCACGACCCAATACTATAGTAGGTCGTGATGGCGCCTAAAACTGCCGCTAGGCAAGCCAACTGTGAACTAGCCACATGATTTTCTCCTTTTTATTTTATTTTTTTTAAAAATAATTTCTTCCAAGTGATTAAAATTTCCTTACATTTAAAAGATTTGAGAAATAATAGATTTGAACTAAATAAACGCAGCAACTGAGTGAAATCATAATCATGAAATAAAAACCAAAATCACGAGTCTACTAGTGTGTGCGTCAAGACCTGGTGTCACAAGAGTATGGGCTACTAGTAGAATATACAAAAGATCACTACTCTACTGTCAAAAATAAAATAGAAAGAACAATAACAACAGAAAGACTTCGGCTGCTGTAGAACAGCTCGGAAGGGCAACTCACCGTCTCGTACTAGGAGTCAAGCGTGTGCGCCGGACTGATAACCAGATGTACCTGCCTCAGATCCTGCACATTTAAGTGCAGATGTGTAGCGTGAGTACATAAACAACATGTACCCAGTAAGTATCCAGTCTAACCTCGAAGAAGTAGTGACGGGGGGTCGACTTTGACACTTACTATGGGCTAACAATGATATATCAAAATTTTATACTAAGCATGGATTACATGAATAATACTGAAAACTCAATAACAAGAAATAGTAAATACTCCTTTCACAAATATTAAGTCCCAAGTTTTCATCATTTAGCAGTTTGCATCTCAAGGCAGTTAAGCAATATCAATCATGAATAGTTCCAAATATTTATCATGCACAATTGTGCCAAGGTCGTGCGGCCCGATCCAACAAAATATTTAAACTATGCACTGGCAAGGGTCGAACGACACGAACCATAGATGCATCTATCTGCTACCGAGGTGTTCGGCCTGCTCCACAAATAGAAAATATTTCAGAGAAACACAAATTTTAAATAACAGTCAAGTGTTTCATTTAAAACTTCAAGTAAGTTGAATTTGACCTTTCACAATTCTTTTATCAATTTCAGTATGACTAAGTAATTACGTCATCAAGTAGGGCAAACATTACAAGTATAACATGATATGGGTCCTAGACTACCTGGACAATAGCACAATTAGTAGCTACGTACGGACTCTCGTCACCTCGTACGTACGTAGCCCCCACAAATAGGTACATATATTTTTGTTTAATTCACCTATGGGGTTAATTCCCTCTTACAAGGTTAGAAAAGAGACTTATCTCGTCTCAAGGCCTACTTTCCGGTTCCAAGGTTCTGCTCAAACCCCTAAATTTGGTGCCAAATGACTCGAAACTAGTCAAATATCATATAAAGTAATCAATACATGCTCAAAGTTCATTTCCTAACTATTAAGGTGATTTCCCAAGCCTATTTGCAAAATTCCTAAAATTCGCCCCCGGGGCCACGTGTCCTGATTCCGGAAATTTTCGAAGAAAGTTATTACCCATAACCCCATGAACTCAAATATATGATTTTTACTAAATTTCATAACCAATTTCGTGGTTAAATCTCATTTTTATAAAAAATCTAGGTTTTCATCTAATTTCTTGAATTTTACCAATATTTACATGTTAATCTACCCATAATATATGTATTTAACTCATGTTGTGTACAAATTACTTAACTCAAGGTGCTAGATGAAAAACCCCTTCCAAGAGCTCCAAAAGTCGTCCAAGAGTTGAAAGAAAATGAGTTAAATTGCCTAAGTCCCGCATTTAATAGAGCTATGCACATGTCTCAGATGTCGCATTTGCGACACCTGGTTCGCAAATGCGAAGGTCGCAAATGCGAACCTGGGGCCTCTATTGCCAAGGTCGCAAATGCGACCAAGGAGTCGCAAATACGAACTCTGTTGAGGTCGCAAATGCGACCAAAGTATCGTAAATGCGAACTCTGCCCTAGGTCAGGCTCCATCGCAATTGCGAAGCCCTTCTCGCAAATGCGAACAAATTCTCGCATTTGCGAGACCTGCAACTGCTGCCAAGAAGCACCAAAAAAATTGGAGTTTTTCTCATCCTCCCGAACGTCCGAGACTCACCCGAGCCCTCGGGGCTCCACACCAAAAACCCACACAAGTCAAAAAACACCTACGAACTTGATCGCGTGATCAAAACACTGAAATAACATAAAAACCACGAATCGAACGCCAAAACGCATGGATTAACTCATGAACTCAAAAACTTCTAAAAATACTTTCGCGCGTCCGATTCCTATAAAATCAACTCGGAGTGATGCCAAATTTTGCGTGCAAGTCTTAAATGACACTACGGACCTACTCCAACTTCCGGAACTGAAATATGAACATATCAAAAAGTCCACCATTGATCAAACTTTCCAAAAGCTTCAAATTTCTAAATTTCGCCAAATGACTCCGAAACGACCTACGGACCTCCAAATTCACTTCTGGACGCACTCCTAATTCCAGAATCACCATACGGAGATATTCCCAAGCTCGGAATCCCAAACGGATGTGTAAAAATCTACTTCAATCCAAACTTATGAAATTCACTCAAAAATCTAACTTTCACTATTAGGCGCCGAAACGCTCCCGGGTCGTCCAAAACCCGATCCGAATATACACCCAAGTATGAAATCATCATACGAACCTATTGGAGCCGTCAAATCCCGATTCCGAGGTCGTTTACTCAAAATGTTGACCGAAGTCAAACTTAGCCTTTTAAGCCAACCTTAAGGAACCAAGTGTTCCTATTTCAACCCGAACCCTTCCAAATCCCGAACTAACCATCCCCGCAAGTCATAAAACAATAAAAGCACATATAGGGGAACGGGGTTATAGAAAGCAAAATGAACGGTTGGGTCGTTACGTTCTCCACCTCTTAAACAAGCGTTTGTCCTCGAACGGGTTTAGAATCATACTTGGAGTGCTGAATAAGTGTGGATATCTGCTCCGCATGTCCTTCTCGGACTCCCAGGTCGCCTCCTCGACTGGTTAGCCCCTCCACTGAACCTTTACCACGAAAATCCTCTTGGATCTCAACTGGTGATCTTGCCTAGCAACAATGGCAATTGTCTCCTCCTCATAACTCAGGCGCTCATCTAACTGAATAGTGTTGAAGTCTAACACATGTGACAAGTCGGCGTGATACCTCCGGAGCATAGACACATGAAAAATCGAATGAACTCCCGATAGGCTGGGAGGTAAAGTAAACTCATAAGCAACCTCCCGAACTCGTATCAACACCTCAAATGGGCCTATAAACCTTGGGCTCAACTTTTCCTTCTTCCCGAATCTCATGATCCCCTTCATCGGCGAGACTTTCAAGAGAACCTTCTCGCCCACCATAAATGATAAACCACATGCCTTATGATCCGCATAACTCTTCTATCTGGACTGTGCTGATCAACTTTACCTTTTCCAAGGCATCCTTCACCAAATCAGTACCATATAACTTAGCCTCGCCGAGCTCAAACCACCCGATGGGAGAACGACATCGCCGACCGTATAGAGCCTCAAATGGAGCCATCTCGATGCTGGACTGATAACTGTTGTTGTGAGAATACTCGGCCAAAGGAAAGGATCGATCCCACTGCCTTGCAAAGTCAATCACACATGATCTGAGCATGTCCTCCATGATCTGAGCTGTCCGCTCCAATTTTCCGTCGGTCTGTGGATGAAATGTTGTGCTGAGCACCAGACGGGTCCCCAATTCACTATGTACCGCTCTCCATAAATGCGAAGTAAACTGAGGGCCTCCATTTGATATGATGGAAATAGGCACACCATGTAACCAAACTATCTCCTAAATATAAATCTGGGCCAACCTCTCTGAATTATATGTAGTCACAACTGGAATGAAGTGTGCTGACTTGGTCAACCTGTCAACAATGACCCAAACTGCATCAAACTTCCGCATGGTTGTGGCAACCAACTATGAAATCCATAGTAACGTGCTCCCATTTCCACTCCGGTATAGTCATCTGCTAGAGTAGGCCACCTGGCCTCTGGTGCTCATACTTAACCTACTGGCAATTTAGGCACCTAGCTACATACTCAACTATGTCTTTCTTCATCCGCCACCACCAATAATGTTGTCTTAGGTCGCGATACATCTTCGTAGCACCTGGATGAATGGAATATCGAGAACTCTGTGCCTCCTCTAGAATCCTCTTCCTCAGGCCATCGACATTAGGAACACATAGACGACCTTGGAGTCGCAGAACACCATCCTCGTCGATAGAGACCTCCTTGGCACCACCCTGTAGTACCGTCTCTCTGAGAACCATCAAATGCGGATCATCAAATTGTCGAGCCTTGATCTGCTCCAATAGTGAAGACTGGGTAACGATGCATGGAAGAACTCGACTGGGCTCTGAAATGTCCAACCTCCCAAGTTTGTTAGCTAATGACTAAATGTCCAAAGCTAATGGCCTCTGCTCTGCTGAAATGAACGCCAAGCTACCCATACTCTCTGCCTTTCTGCTCAAGGCATCCCCGACTACATTGGCCTTGCCCGGATGATAAAGAATGGTGATATCATAATCCTTCAGTAACTCAAGCCGTCTGCGCTGCCTCAAGTTGAGATCCCTTTTCTTGAACAAATACTGCAAGCTGCGATGATCAGTGTAAGCCTCAGAGGACACCCCATATAGATAATGCCTCCAGATCTTAAGAGCATGAACAATCGTAGCTAACTCTAGATCGTGTACAGGGTAATTCTTCTCATGGATATTTAGCTGACGTGAAGCATATGCAATAACTCGCCCCTCCTGCATCAGTACACAACCTAAGCCAACGTGTGAAACATCGCAATACACCGTATACATCCCCGAACCGGAAGGCAACACTAGAACCGGTGCTGTAGTCAAAGTTGTCTTGAGCTTCTAAAAGCTCGCCTCACAATCATCGGACCAACAGAACGGAGCACCCTTCTGGGTCAGTCTAGTCAAAGGTGCTGCAACAGACAAATAGCCCTCCACAAACCGGCAATAATAACCTGCTAACCCCAGGAAGCTCCTGATCTCAATCGGCAAAGTGGAACGAGGACAACTCTGAACTGCCTCAATCTTCTTGGGATCTACCTTAATACCCTCGCCTGATACAACATGTCCCAAGAATGCCACAGAATCTAGCCAAAACTCACACTTGGAGTACTTAGCATATAACTTCTGTTCCCGCAAGTTCTGAAGCACCACTCTCAAATGCTGCTCGTGCTCCTCCATACTACGCGAGTAGACAAAATGTCATCAATGAAGACAATGACAAACGAATCAATATAAGGCCTGAACACCTTGTTCATCAAATCCATAAATGCCGTTGGGGAGTTAGTCAAGCCGAAGGACATCACTAGAAACTCATAGTGGCCATATCTAGTACGGAAGGCAGTCTTCAGAACATTCGAGTCCCGAATCTTCAACTGATGGTACCCTGATCTTAAGTCGATCTTAGAGAACACCCTAGCACCCTGCAACTTGTCAAACAAATCATCACTACATGGAAACGGGTACTTGTTCTTGATGGTGAATTTGTTCAACTGGCGATAATCAATGCACATTCGCATAGTCCCATCTTTCTTCTTCACAAATAATACTGGTGCATCCCAAACGACCCTTTGCTAACAACTCCTCAAGCTGCTTCTTCAACTTCTTCAACTCTTTTGGAGCCATACGGTTCGGTGGGATATATATAGGCTGGGTACCTGGAGCCAAATCAATGCAGAAATCGGTATCACGATTCGGTGGTATGCCTGGAAGATCAGAAGGAAACACACCAGAGAACTCCCGGACTACTGGTACTGAATCAATTGTTGGAGACTCTATGATAGTATCCCAAACATAGGCTAGATAAGCCAAACAACCTTTCTCGACCATGTGTCGAGCCTTCATAAAAGAGATAACCCGACTAGATGTACCAATAGACGATCCCTTCTACCCCAATCTAGGCAACTCTGGCATCACTAAAGTAAATGTCTTGACATAGAAATCAAGGATAGCATGATATGGGGATAGCCAGTCCATGCTTAAGATGACCTCAATCAAGCAACAGAAGGTCCGATCTAGTCTCGTAACCGTATAATATAACCACACAAGACCGATAGATCCGATCCACAATGAAAAAATTGCCTACAAGAGTGGACACATGATAGGAGTGCCCAAGGACTCACGAGGAATATCCAGAAAATGAGCAAACATAGATGATACATATGAATAGTTAGACCCTGGATCAAATAATACTGAAGCATCCCTACCGCAGACAGAAATAATACCTGTGATCACGGCATCTGAGGCCACTGCATCTGGTCTGGCCGGAAAAGCATAGAACCTAGCTGGAGCGCCGACTAGCTGGCCTCCGCCTGACTAAGAAGTAGCTGGCTGACCTCCCCCTGCCAGGCCTCCACCTCTAGGACGGACCATACCCGTCTGCCTCAACCTCTGGGCGTCCAGACTGCTGGTGCTATAATCATGGGCTGCTGGCCCTGCTGTACTGCCTTGCCCCGAAGCCTAGGGTAGAATCTTCGTACATGATTGAGATATCCAATAACCTCTCGGTGCGGTGATCTGCTGCCCTGAAGTCTAACCCCGATAGCCCGAATACCCACTGGAAAAACCCTGAATAGCTGGTGGGCGGTATGAACTCTCTAGCATGGCGCTGAAGTAGGCACTGGAAGAACCCTGATGGCCTGAGTACCCACTGGAAGAACCCTAGATGGCTGGTGGGCTGTAAGAACTCTCTGGCATGGCGCTGAAATAGGGTCGCGCCGGAGCACCCCGAGAGGTGGTGGTGCTTGATATGTGGGCCTGCTAGGTTGAGCCCTCCAAAACTGACCTTGGCCCCCAGTCGGGGCACCTCTAAACTCCCCAGAATAATGGAGCCTCTTGTCCCTCTATATCTGCTCTCTACCTCTCTAGCGGTAACCCTCAATCCTTCGAGCTATCTCCACTTCTAGCTGATAAGAAGTGCCCATCTCAACCTCTCGGGCCATAGTAGCCTGAATACCTGAGTGCAACCACGCAACAAACGTCCATTATCGCTCCGCCTCAGTAGGAAATATCATAAGTGCATGGCGAGACAACTCTGAGAATCTCGCCTAATAATCGGTCACAGACAGCTGACCCTGCTGGAGCTGCTCAAACTAAAACCGCAACTCTTCCCTTTGAGAGGGGGGAATATACCTGTCCAAGAATAGGCGCGTAAACTGGTCCCAAGTCATGGGAGGAGAACCCACTAGCCTGCCGAGAAGATAAGACTGACACCACCTATGGGCCCTGCCCTCCAACTGGAAAGTAGTGAAATCCACCCCATGGGACTCCAATATCTTCTTGTTGTGCAGTCTGTCCCTGCACCTATCAATGATGTCCTGGGGATCCTCATGTCGCTCACCCCCAAAGATAGGAGGGTGTAGCCTAGTCCATCTGTCCAAAAGTTTATGCGGCTCGCCGGCCGCAGCTGGTCTAGGCTCAGGTGCAGCTGTTGTAACTGGTTGGGCTCCGCTCACGGGTAGCGCACCCGGGTTCTGATATACGGTAACTGCATGCCCCGTAGCCTGGGCAGTAGGGGTCTGTGCTCCCTCTCTCGCTTGAGATGTGGCTGGGTTCACTAGAAATAAACCATCTTGAGTCATAGTGTCCATGAACCGTAGCATACGGCCCATGACCTCCTGAAAGCCCGGTGCTGACATGAAATCTACCGGGGCAAGCTCTGCTGCGGGCACCTCGCCTTGATCCTCAACAATGGGATCCTCTACTGGTTTCGCTGGTGGTGCAACTGTGGCAACTCTAGGATGTCATCGTCCCCTACCTCGGGCTGGTGCCCTCCCCCGGCCTCTACCTCGGCCTCTCGCAACAGGGGGAGCAGCTCCTCCCAGGTTCAGAACATCTATTGTGCGTATTCTCACCATCTGTGAGAGAATAAGAGAAGAAACTTAGTACACCATCAACTGCACGATAGGATATGAATAAAGAGTGGTTTCCTGACACCCTATAGCCTCTCAAAGATAAGTACGGATGTCTCGACACCGTCCACAAGACTCTATTAAGCTTGCCCATAACTTGTGAGACCTACGTGAACCTAGTTCTCTGATACCATGTTGTCACGATCCAATTCTATAATAGACTGTGATGACGCCTAACGCTGCCACTAGGCAAGCCAATTATGAACTAGCCACGTGATTTCCTCCTTTTTTAAATTTTTTTTTTCTTCCAAGTGATTAAACTTTCCTTAAATTTAAAAGATGCGAGAAATAATAGATTTGAAATAAATAACATGAAGCAACTGAGTGAAATCATAATCATTAAATAAAAATCAAAACCACGAGTCTATTAGTTTATATGTCAAGACTTGGTCTCACAAGATTATGGGATACTAGTAGAATATACAAAATATCACTACTCTATTGTCTGAAATAAAATAGACAGAACAATAAAACCAGAAAGACTTCGGCTACTACTGAACGACTCGAAAGGGCATCTCACCGTATAGTCTTGTACCAGGAGTCAGGCGTGCACGCCAGACTGATAACCAGATGTACCTGCCTCAGATCCTGCACATTTAAGTGCATAAGTGTAGCGTGAGTACATAAACAACATGTACCCAGTAAGTATCCAGTCTAACCTCGAAGAATTAGTGGCGAGGGGTCGACTTTGACACTTACTATGGGCTAACAATGATATATCAAAATTTTATACTAAGCATGGATTACATGAATAATACTGAAACCTCAATAATAGGAAATAATGGATTCATCATTTAACAGTTTGCATCTCAAGGCAGTTAAACAATATCAATCATGAATAGTTCCAAAGATTTATCATGCTCAAGTTATGCAGGTCGTACGACCCGATCCAACATAATATTTAAACTGTGCACTGTCGAGGGTTGAACGACACGAACCATTGATGCATCTATCTGCTACCGAGGCTTTCAGACCGCTCCACAAATAGAAAATATTTCAGAGAAACACAAATTTTCAATAACAGTCAAGTGTTTCATTTACAACTTGAAGTAAGTGGAATTTAACCTTTCACAATTCTTTTAACAATTTCAATATGACTTAAGTAATTACATCATCAAGTAGGGGCAAACATTACAAGTATAGCATTATATGGGTCCTAGACTACCCGGATAATAGCACAATTAGTAGCTACGTACGGACTCTCATCACCTCGTACGTACGTAGCCCCCACAAATAGGTACACATATTTATTTAATTCACTTATAGGGTTGATTCCCTCTTACAAGGTTAGAAAAGAGACTTACCTCATCTCAAGGCCTACTTCCTGGTTCCAAGGTTGTGCTCAAACCCCCAAATTTGGTTAGACTTGTGAGTGAATGGGCTTTCGGATTTTGTGACTTTTGTCAAATTTCGAGACGTGGGCCCGGGGGTCGGGTTTGAGCCGATTTCGGATTTTGGTTATGAATTTGTGTTTTTCTTGTGGAATTGATTCCTTTAGCCTATATTGATCGTATTGTATTGCTTGTGGCTAGATTCAGGGCGTTCGGAGGCCGAGTTGATAGGCAAGGGCATTGCGGAGTAGGATTTTTGCTCGGTTGAGGTAAGTAAAGCATTCAAACTTGGCTTTGAGGGTTCGAAACCCCAAACTACGTGTTATGTGGTTAGTATTAAGGTGACCCACATGCCAACTGACTGGCGTGTGGGCGTGCACCATGAGAATCATGACCTGATTCATTCCATGGCACCATTTAGTGACTCTTTCTTGTTGGTATGTGTTTCCATCATGTGATAAAGTAAATGAGCTGTAAATCATGCTAGATATCATGTTAGGGCTTTACGCCGATACTGTTGGGGCCCCTAGTGGTCGTTTCTTGCTGTCATCTCACTGATTTCATTGATATTTTGTACTCAGTCATATTCATGCATTTCATATCATATCTCAGTCTCAGTTGTTATTTATTTTCACATCATATCATTGTTCCAGGCTAGTTTTCATGGCATTGTGAGCCCGTGGGTGAGACTGGAGAGTGATTACTGAGTGAGGCTGAGAGCCTGATTATGAGTGAAAGTTATGGGATCGGGCTGCACGCCGCAGCGGTTGTATTGATTTGTGATAGCACTTGGGCTGAAGGAGCCCCTCCGGAGTCTATACACACCCCCAGTGAGTGCAATTGATATTATTATTTGGAGATGGATCTTCTCCATGAGGCTGATTGGCCTATGTCCTCGATACCGTAGACTGATGGTCAGTGATATATATATTCCGGGATGGATCTTCCCTGGGCCGTGTGAGCCATATACAGTACCTAGTGGTTGTGAGGTTATTATTGTTGCCTGGAGATGGATCTTCTCCATAGGGCTGGATTGGCCTTCCTCAGTTCTGAGTGACTGCTGTCAGAGATGTATATAATCCGGGATGGATCTTCCCTGGACCGTACGGGCCATATACAGTACTGAGTGGACGAGCATTTGAGAGTGTGAGCATATGAGATATTCAGAATGGTGCATCACATACAGCATGTGCATTGGCATGTAGATGTAGCAGAGTTCTATTTCTTTACCTTGTTCATATCAGCTCTATCTTACTGTTTCAACTGTTTATTAAATTGAAAGCATCCCTACGTTTCTGCACATATATTTCTATTATTTCTATTGCGCTTGAGTTCGTCACTACCTTTCAGTCCATAGTTTGGACTCGTTACTTACTGAGTTGGTGTACCCACATTACCCACTACACCTTATGTGCAGATTCAGGCACTTTTGGTCCCACTGGCAGTCGCTGATCGAGGCTTAAGGCTTTAGGAGACAATCGAGGTATCTGCACGGCATTTACAGGCCTTGACTTACCATCTATATCTCCAGATGTAGTTAAGTTTTGTTTCTTTAAACAATGTAACAGACTATGTTCTCCTCTAGACGCTCATGCACTCAATGACACCCTGGTTCTGCGCAGTTGTATCGTAATTTGGATTTTATTATGTTTTCAAAATTTTCCTTAATGAATTAACGCTTCTGTGTTTATTGTTTAAAAATACTTTTGCGGTGTTGGATTATTGAGTTGAGGTTGGCCTAGTTCCATGATAGGCACCATCACGACGGGTCGAGTTTCCGGTTGTGACAAGTTGGTATCAGACCCTAGGTTACATAGGTCTCAAGTCATGGGTGGGTTTAGTAGAATCTTGCGGATCGGTACGGAGACGTCTATACTTATCGTCCAGAGGCTACAGAACCTTTAGGAAAAACTTCACATTCTTGAATTCTTGTCGTACAAATCTGTTGATTCTGGTAACTAAACTTCTATTATTCTATTCTTTCACGAACGGTGAAGACACGTGCTACCGGGCAGGACGGACATCCACTAGTACCACCAGTTAGGGCCGCAAGAGGCCGAGGTCGCGGTAGAAGCCGTGGTAGGGGCAGAGGTGCAGCCCGCACAGCAGCTAGGGCGGCACCTGCAGATCCACCATTTGCCCCAATTCAGGATCAGGTTCCAGTTATAGATGCACCAGCGGGATCAGCTCAGGCACCAGCCGTGCCTATTGTTATCTAAGGCCTTCAGGAGGCCCTAGCTCAGATTTTGACAGTGTGCACAAGTCTTGCTCATGCGGTCTCTATTCTGGCCGCAGCAGCTACTTCTCAGGCCGGGGGAGGTGCTCAAACTCCTATCGCCCGCACACCTGAGCAGGTGGTACAGGGACTTCAGAGACCTAGGTCACCACCACCCCAGCCGGTTGCAGTTGCTCACGACTATGTGGTTCCTGTCATGCCTGATAATGAGCAGCATAGATTGGAGAGGTTTGGTAGACTTTAGCCTCTGACTTTCACCTGGTGGGAGGCTTATGAGAGGCGTAGGCTGATCGGTGCAGCGCCCCTTACCTGGCAGGAGTTCTCCGTTCTCTTCCTGGAGAAGTATGTGCCGCAGTCTCGCAGGGAGGAGCTACGTAGATAGCTTGAACAGCTGCGTCTAGATGTCATGACTGTGATGCAGTACAAGATGAGATTTTTTAAGTTAGCCCATCATGCTGTTTAGTTGGTTCCCACAGACAGGGAGAGGATCAGGAAGTTCGTGGATGGCCACGCATATCAGCTATAGATTCTTATGACTAGATAAAGGGTGTCTGGTGCTTCTTTTGAGGAGGTGGTTGACATTGCTCGGGAGATAGAGTTGGTTCGCCGCTAGGAGCAAGTTGAGAGGGAGGCCAAGAGGCCTCGAGGATCTGGTATTTTTGGTGGTGTTCCTTTTGAAGGTCAGTTTCACCACGGCAGGGGTCGTCCCTTCAGACATGCTTAGGGCTCGTCTAGTTCACCGTGGTGCATCATCTGGCCATGGTACTCACAGTTCTTAGTAGGGCCACTAATCTCTCAGTGCCCTTCCAGCTCAGAGTTTGTCTCATGCACCATCAGCTTAGGGTTCATCTATGCCTGGTCCTTCCAGCGGTCATCCTAGTGCTCGGGGCTCCCTTTAGTCCCCACCGCCATTTCCAGGGCGAGGTTGCTTTGGTTGTGGAGACTTGGGTCATATCAAGAGCTATTGTTCCCGCCTTTTGGGAGGTTTATCTTAGCAGAGGAATCAGCCTTCGGCTTCAGCACCAGTCACTTCACCATCCGCCCAGCTAGCTCGGGGTAGAGGTCAGTCAGCTAGGGGTCGCCCTAGAAGGGGAGGCCGATCAGGTGGCGGTCAGGCCCATTTCTATGCACTCCCTGCCAGACCCTATGCTATTGCTTCAAATGCTGTGATCACAGGTATTATCTCAGTTTTCCACAGGGATGCCTCTGTATTATTTGATCCTGGTTCCATTTTTCATATGTGTCGTCGTATTTTGCTCATTATTTGGATACGCCCCGCGAGTCTCTTATTTCGTTTGTTCATGTATCTACGATGGTGGGCGATACTATTATCGCGGACCATGTATACCGGTCGTGTGTAGTGACTGTTGGGGGAATAGAGACTAGAGTGGATTTGTTGCTGCTTAGTATGGCTGACTTTGATGTGATATTGGGCATGGATTGGTTGTCTCCATGTCATGTTATTTTGGACTGTCATGCTAAGACGATGACGTTGGCTATGTCGGGGTTGCCATGGATTGAGTGGCTAGAATCATTAGATTATGTTCCCAGTAGAGTGATTTTATTCTTGAAGGCCCAACGGATGGTTGGGATGGGCTGTCTTTCTTATTTGGCCTTTGTGAGGGACGTCAGTGTAGAGACTTCTACTATTGATTGAGTTCCGATGGTGAGGGATTTTTCAGATGTGCTTCCTGCAGACCTCTCGGCATGCCGTTGGACAAGGATATTGACTTCGATATTAATTTGGTGCCGGGCACTCAGCCCATTTCTGTTCCACCGTATCGTATGGCACCGGTGGAGTTAAAGGAATTGAAGAAGCAGCTTCAGGAACTCCTTGATAAGGGATTTATTCGGCCTAGTGTGTCACCTTGGGGTGCACTAATAAGTGGGGATTTTAACCTATTATTTGCTCTCTTTTACTTGCGTTTTGGGCCTAAAATGCGTGAAGGTATTCCCGAAAACTAATGTAATATGCTTGCTTGCAGGAATTGATTAAAATGAGCCAAATGAGGCATAATTAACTCATAAAGGAGTCAAATTTGGAACAAAAACCAAGATTGGGCCAAGAGACCTGAAACGCGGACCGCAAAGTGAAGAATCAGAGAGTGCATTTTAAGGCCAAACGTTGAGCGAGGTTCGCGCTAGAAATGTGCGGCCGCAAAAGTCTCAACGCGGCTGCAGTTGGAATTACACGAACCGCGGTGGCTGAGATTCAGAGAGTTCACATTTCAAGCAAAAATAAGGAGTGCGGTCCGCGGTGGAATTACACGGTCGCGAAAATCCACTATGCAGCCGCGATGGAAATTATGCGGCCCGCGAAACAAACCTCAGCCTAGATCCAGAAGTAAAAAACACGGACCACGGTCAGTATTATGCATCCGCCAAAGCAAGAGTGCGGCCGCGGTTAGAATTACGCGGCCGCGAAACCTCCGCAGGGGTATTTTTGTCCGGAAATTTCAGCTTAGTATAAATAGATCCTTTTGACATTTTTAGGTTAAGTTATATTTTTGCTGAGCACGTGAGACGGATGGAAATTTCATTTTGGGCAATTTTGTACTAGAATTAGCTTTCAACAATATATTTTCATCTCTTAATCTAGTATTATCAATTTTATCTTTGTTTCATCTTTGATTTCTGCTATTTCCATGAGTAGCTAAACCCATAGCTAGGGTTGTGACCCAACCCTAGTGTGGATATTTGATGGGTCTTGAATTTTAGGACTTGAATATGTATGGGTTAGTAGTATTTAGCCTAGGTCTTGTTAGAACTATGGAATTAGTGGTTGCAAACACTGATTCATGCCTTTATGACTTAGTCTCTACTTGAGAAAGAAGGACTAAGTCTAGGAAAACTAGGCTAACAAGGAATTGGGGTGAAACCAAGAAATTGATAGCCCCAATTAAAGGGTTAAACCTAGAGATAGTAATACCCGACTTGAGCTAATATCACTTGTATTGCATGAATACACATTTGGACTTGAGAAAGCCAAATTGGGCAAAATCACTCAAACTACCGAGAGGTATAGAGTGGTACCCGAGTCTGATAGCTATATTACGACCCCAAGTAATCACATGATTGCCCTAGATTCCTTCTACCTGTTAGATATCCACCTAGGTGGAAGTCACTACCCTAGTCCCTTTAAACCCTTGAAAATCAACATTAAAAACATTCTAGTTAGTTTCAAATATTGCATGCTATAGAATAGAAGTAGAAGTAGAAAACAAACCAAACATGTGTAGAAGTGCAATTAAGAGCAAAACCCACACCTAAACTTGGATATAAATCTAACTCCAAACAAATTAACTCCCCATGGATTCGATCCCGACCTTGTTGGGTCAAACTGCACCGACCATCTTCGCTACTCAATAGTAGTGCAGGCTTGGACCTGATCAATTTTTGGCACCGTTGTCGGGGAGTTAGACGATTTTAGCTATATATCTGATCATTTGTGTGTTTTGTTTTTGCTTCCTTCCGCTTTTCTAATTTGTGTGTGAATTGCTTTTAGGTATCAAATGGCTCTTAACAATGAAGCTCTCAAAAATTTGCCATTGGGGGAAGAGGTAGATGATGATCACGTGGATGAGATTCAACCCGAACCTCAAGCACAAAGAAGAGGCCGACCGCCTCATGATAATATTCCAAACGCTCCCCAGCTCCTCCAAGGGCAGCACACCGGGTGTTGCCCAATGCAAGTGTAATAGTCCCACCCCGGATTAGGGCGGGCAACTTTCAAATAACCAATGTCATGCTTACACTATTGGAACAGAGGGTTTCTTCATCGGAGCTCCACACCAAAATACCTACAAGCATCTCAAAGGTTTTGTTGATACGTGTTGGGGGAGCAAGCAAACTAATCTCTCCGAGGACGCATTGAGATTAAGGCTTTTCCTATATTCTCTTAGGGGGAAGGCATTGGATTGGATAGAAAGG
Source organism: Nicotiana attenuata (assembly GCF_001879085.1). Taxonomy (NCBI): domain Eukaryota; kingdom Viridiplantae; phylum Streptophyta; class Magnoliopsida; order Solanales; family Solanaceae; genus Nicotiana; species Nicotiana attenuata. The sequence continues at coordinate 239,913 of NW_017671581.1, read as the reverse complement.
TTACCCAACCATTCCATCACCACTAGGGATGAGTTGGCCGAGAAGTTCATCACAAAGTTCGTTTCTCCGGAACATATGGCGACGCTAAGAGATGAGATCCTTGCTTTTAAACAAGAGCCAAATGAACCACTTCATGAGATATGGGAAAGGTATCAGACGATGGTTAAAGAATGTCTGAATAATGATGTCACCAAAGACATGATCCAACAAACATTCTACCTTGGCATCAACACTACGAACCAATGTGTAGTTAACAGCCTCGCCGAGGGAAACTTCATGAATACGCCGTATGCTGAAGCGTGTGAAATACTTGATGAGATGGCGGATACTTCTTTAGCGTGGAAAAGTCGAGCTAATGTGCCACAAGTTGAACCCAATGTTATTCACCTACACAAGGAGCTCCATGACCACGGCCAAGCAATAGCCGAGTTGACTACTACCATGAACCAATTGGCCAAAGCTCATTTGCAACAAATTCAAGGGCCAAAGCAAGTGAATTCCATGGAAGGGGTGAATATGATGGTCAACAAGAGAAGGCAACAAGGCCAACAAGTTCAAGGCAATCCGAATCAATTTGAGCAAAGTGGTAGTGGTTACAATCAAGATGATGTATATGATGATCAAAGTGAAGAGGTTCAATATGTGAACAATTACCAAGGTCAACGGGGCAATGCTCCGAATCAACAACAGCGGAGATCACAAGGAAATTGGGGAAATCAAAGTCAACAAGGTAATTGGAATAGTGGCAACAACAACAACCAAAAAAATTGGGGGAACAACAATCCAAATTGGGGCAACCAAGGAAACCAAGGCAATTGGGGTGGCAACAATAACAGTAATTAACAATCAAGGGAATCGGGGGCCGGGCTTTCAAAGGCCCCCAATTTATCAACAACAAAACAACCCACCTCCATTTCCGTCACAAGGTCCTAGCTCGTCCAACAATGAGATGGGACAGATTGAATCCATGTTTGAGCAAATGATAAGAAAAATGCGACCCAATGCCAATGGCATCCACAATACTCTATCCGAAACTTGAAGTCCAACTGTCCNTGCAAAATGATGATGAACCAAGTAATGAGTTGCAAGTGAATGATGAGAATGTGAATGATGAAGTGAGGATAGACATTGATGACAATGTGGAGACCGAAAGTGATGTGAACCCATCTAGGGAACACGTGATAGACATACCAGAAATGGTAGTGCCCAAAACCAAGGCTCCCTTGCCAAGGCAGCCTCCACCATATCCTCAAAAGCTCGCAAAGTAAAATAATGAGAATCAGTTCAAGAAATTCATTGATAAGATGAAAAGTTTATCAATAAATGTGCCTTTGGTTGAAGCTCTAGAACAAATGTCGGGATATGCCAAGTTCATGAAAGACACGGTAACAAAGAAGAGATCCATGAATTGTGAAATGATCAAGATGATGTATCAAGTGAGTGCCATTGTGAATTCCATGGCCCCAAAGCTAGAAGACCCCAGTGCTTTTACAATCTCGTGCACTATTGGTAGTTCCCATTTCGACAAAGCTTTGTGCGACATGGGGGCAAGCATTAACTTGATGCCATATTCTGAGTCCAAGACATCGGGGATTGGGCAACCAAGGCCTACATCCATGAGGTTGAAAATGGCGGATAGGACAATAAAGAGGCCATTGGGGATAATTGATGATGTGCTAGTGCGGGTCGACAAGTTCATACTTCCCGCAAATTTTGTAATACTTGACTGTGAGGTTGACTATGAGGTGCCGATCATATTGGGGAGACCTTTCCTAGCTACAAGGAAGGATTTAGTGGATGTGGAAGCAGGGGAGCTCACCTTCCGGGTGGGTGATGAAAAAGTTGTGTTTCCATGTTTGCAAGTCAATGAGGCAACCTAATAGCAACGAAGTATGTTCATTTGTGGATCTTGTGACCGAGGTGATTGTTGAGGACACCAGTGTTGTGATTAATGTGGAAGACCCTTTGGAAGCTATGTTGTTGAATCAAGATGTGAGTGAGGATGAAGGCTTGATGGAATATGTCAATGCTTTGCAAGGAATGGGTTCATATATATATGAGCCCCGGAAACTTTCCTTGGATCTTGAGAACTGGAAGACTCCACCAACAAAAGCCCTCGATCGAGGAGCCTCCCATATTGGAGTTGAAGCCTTTGCCTTCACACCTCAGGTATGAATTCTTAGGCCCTTGTTCCACTTTACCTGTTATTCTTTCCTTGTGCTTAACTAATGTGCAGGTAGATGCCACCCTTGTGGTGCTCCAAAGAAGGAAGAAGGCAATTGGATTGACTTTGGCTGACATTCGGGGTATAAGCCCCGCCTTTTGCATGCACAAAATTATACTAGAGGATGATGCCAAACCCTCTGTGGAACATCAAAGGAGGTTGAATGAGGCTATGCAAGAGGTCGTTTAGAAGGAAATTATCAAGTGGCTAGATGTAGGGGTTGTGTACCCCATTTCGGATAGTTCATGGACTTCGCCGGCACAATGTGTGCCGAAGAAGGGGGTATGACTGTGGTCACAAATGAAAAAAATGAGTTGATCCCCACTAGGACTGTCATCGAATGGAGGGTATGCATGGATTAACGAAAGCTGAACAAAGTGACCCGCAAAGACCATTTTCTATTGCCCTTTCTTGATCAAATGTTGGATAGACTTGTCGGGCGTGCCTACTATTGCTTTTTGAATGGGTACCTTGGATACAACCAGATTCTGATTGCACCGGAAGACCAAGAGAAAACCACCTTCACATGTCCGTATGGCACATTTGCATTCTCACAGATGCCATTTGGTTTGTCTAATGCACCGGCTACCTTCCAGCGGTGTATGATAGCAATATTTCCGGATATGGTGGAGGACTTCCTCAAAGTGCTCATGGATGATTTTAGTGTTGTGGGTGACTCCTTTGAAGAATACTTGGATAATCTTGACAAAGTGTTGGCTCGATATGAAGAGACCAACCTAGTACTTAATTGGGAAAAATGCCACTTTATGGTCGAGGAGGGCATTGTCCTCGGCCATAAGATCTCAAAGAACGGTATTGAAGTGGACAAGGCGAGATTGAAGTGATTTCAAAACTCCCTCCCCCAACTTCCGTCAAGGGAGTTAGGAGCTTTCTTGGGCACGCGGGGTTCTACCGAAGGTTCAGCAAGGATTTCTCAAAAGTGGTGAACCCCTTGTGCAAGTTGTTGGAAAAGGATACAAAGTTTGTGTTCAATGATGATTGCATGAAAGCTTTTGAGCTTCTCAAGTATAGATTGAGCACCACTCCCATGATTACTGTACCAATTGGAGCTTACCATTTGAGCTCATGTGCGATGTTAGTGACGTTGTGGTAGGAGCATTTTTGGGGCAAAGGATCAATAAGATATTTCATCTGGTCTATTATGCAAGCAAAACGATAAATAAAGCCCAAGTCAATTATACGGTGACCGAGAAAGAGTTATTAGCCATTGTCTTTGCCATGGAAAAGTTCAGGCCATATCTCATGGGTGCCAAAGTGATTGTGCACACCGATCATACGGCACTTCGTTACTTGATGACAAAAAAGGACTCTAAGTCTAGGTTGATGAGATGGGTTCTTCTGCTTCAAGAGTTTGACCTTGAAATTGTTGATCGAAAAGGGAGTGAAAACAAAGTGGAGGACCACTTGTCCTGCTTAGAAGAGGAGGGGAGGCCCCATGATGGCCTCAAAATTAATGATTCGTTTCCGGATGAGCAACTCCTCTCCGTGTCTTTGAATGGTAGGCTTGGTTCGCCGATACGGCTAACTTTCTTGTGACCGGCATTGCCCTGAGTGATCTCTCTTCTAACCAAAGGAAGAACTTTAAACGGGACAGCTTGGATTATTATTGGGACGAGCCATACCTTTTCAAGATTTTCAATGATGGTGTGATCCGGAGATGTGTTCCGAAAGAGGAGCAAATGAGTATTCTTGATGCTTGCCATTCCTCTCCCTACGGTGGTCATCATGGTGGGGCGAGAACTGCTTCAAAGGTTCTCAGTTGTGGATTTTATTGGCCTACCCTGTATAAAGATGCTAGTAGCTTGTTAAGAGATGTGATGAGTGCCAAAGAGCCGATGGGATTTCCAAGAAGAATGAGATACCTCTCACCACCATCCTTGAGATTGATATTTTTGATGTATGGGGCATCGACTTTATGGTTCCATTTGTGAGTTCATGTGGGAACACCTACATTCTTGTTGTTGTGGATTACATCTCCAAATGGGTTGAAGCTGTGGCTTTGCCCAACAATGAAGCACGGAGTGTGGTGGCTTTCTTAAAGAGAAACATATTCACAAGGTTTGGCACTCCAAGGGTGATCATCAGTGATGGGGGTTCTCATTTTTGTATCAAAGCCTTTGAAACTTTACTATCCAAGTATGGTGTCACTCACAAGGTGTCAACTCCCTATCATCCCTAGGCAAGTGGACAGGTTGAGGTCTCCAACAGGGAGATCAAGAGTATTCTTTCCAAGACTGTCAATGCAAATTGGACTAATTGGTAAAGGAAACTTGATGATGATTTATGGGCCTATAGAACGTGTACAAGACTCCAATTGGTATGTCTCTGTATCGATTGGTGTTTGGTAAAGCATGTCATCTCTCGGTAGAATTAGAGCATAAAGCCATGTAGGCGTTGAAGAACTTGAACCTAGAATGGGATGTAGCTGCAAATCTTAGGGTGGAGCAATTGAATGAGCTTGATGAGTTCCGATTTCATGCTTACTCCAGCTCGTCATTGTATAAGGACAAGATGAAGTACCTCCATGATAAGTATATCCGGAATAAATAATTCAAAGAAGGTGACCTTGTTTTCTTATTCAACTCTCGGTTACATATGTTTCCGGGAAAGCTAAAGTCAAAGTGGAGCGGTCCCTTTGAAGTGGTGCATGTGACTCCTTTTGATGCTCTAGATTTGAAAAACAAGAATGGTGAGATCTTTAGAGTTAATGGGCACCGAGTGAAGTACTACCTTGGTAAGGTTGATGATGGCCACGTTGTGGCATTGATCCATTTCAAGTGAATAATGGTAACATGCGTCGTGCCGCGACGTTAAATCAGGCGCTTCTTGGGAGGCAACCCATGTGTTTTTCTTTCTTTTGATTTTATTCTTAGATTAGGCATTGTTTTGGACTAACTAGTTGTAAAGTGTGTGTTGGAATTGGTTGTGCCTTGCAGGAAATTGACAAGGGAGAAAGTTGGATAAGTGACAAATGTTCGCGGACCGCGTGAGCACTTCGCGGCTGCACAACTTTGACGCAGACCGCGTAGCTGGTTTATGGAAAATGCCAACTCTCTGAAGTTGGCCTGTCAAAGTCCCTTCATTTTCCACAGCCGCATTCATATTCTCGCGGATCGCATAAATTTGGCGGCTGTGGTCAATATTTCGCGGACTGCGGCATTGTATTTGAAGCATCTCTACAAAAAGGTAACGAGTGCGGACCGCGATAAAATTTCGCGGCCGCACTCAGGTGAGTAAGTGAGTCCCCTGGGTCTGAGTATAAATAGAGGTTCTTGAAACATTTTACACTTTACGAACCCTAACTGTTCAAACACACCTAAAGCACAGTGCACTCATTCTTGCTCTCATTCTCATCTCACTCACTTCAAGTGTAGATTTCCCACATTATACAACTCGTATGTTCAATTCAATGGTTTGATTTTATATTTTTCCTTTTCTTTTCTCTTTGTGTTAATTTTCCTTTTTAGTTAGGATTGAATGCATGCCCTAATGACAAAATAAAGGATTCATTGTTGCTTAAATACATGTGGGTAGTGTTTGTATGCCTAATAGGGGCTCGGGTTAGTAACTTTGAATGTTTAATTGCTATAATTTGTGTAATTAGTGAAAATCCTAGTTATCGGTGTTCTATTTTGGCGGTTGCGGTCACTTTTTCGTGGTCCGCAATACGAAATGTGACCGCGTCCAAAATTTTGCGGTCCGCGATACCCTAACTTCAAAGCACCGAGGGTCGTTCAGACTTCGCGGCTGCGGTCACTTTTTCGCAGTCCGCGGTTGGACCTTCGCGTCCGTGTCCATGTTTTTATGGTCCGCTCATCTAAACTTCAGAGAGTCTATCAGTTGCTGCCGCAGCCGCATTCACATTTACGCGGTCCGCGATGGGCATTTCGCTGCCGCCTTCACTTTTACGCGGTGCCTTGTTCTAAGAAACAGTGTTGCATTTCACCTGTACTGTTTTAACACACACATGATTGAAGCCCTTTTGCTAACTATATTTCACTGCTTGTATGTTGCCGACAATGGTCCGTTCCCGAGGTAGAGGTGATACACCCAAAAGGAGGGCAGAACCCTCTCGAGGCAGGGGTAAAGGAAAGACTAAGTTACCCCTAGCAGTGCAAAAGTCAATCGGCAAGTTAAGAGCCTCCATCAAAGCTGCGGATAGAGCCGCTAACCATTCTTACACCAGTGAATATGTCCCTTCCTGGGAAGCTTTGGAAGGAGACTCTGTGCCAACACATGTCCCACACAATTCCAGGGGAGACTTCATCTAGTGGATGAACCTACCTCCTCTTCTGAGTCGTCTGATGGCTCAGAGGAAGGTAATGAGGCTTCGGCACCATCTTCCCCACCTGCTACAACTTCGGCCTCACCAGCTCCCCCTATTACTGTTGATGATGATGACGAGGTCCCGGATGATGGTAGAGGGGGTGATACCAATGTGGGTGGTTTGGCTAGGTCCAGAAAGCCCCAAGTGTGGGCTGATAGATTTGTGAGTGAGAAAGCTATATGATGTTCCGGGAATGGTGGCCCTAAAGGTCACTCACCCTTGAGCGAGAGTTCATAGAGAGAGACCTCGTTCTTCACAATCCAAGTATCAAGAGGCAGTTTAAGGGAGAAAAGGGTGCAAGTTCTTCACCAGCAAAGTGCCATATGCAAATGAGTACCTTGTCAAAGAGTTCTACGCCAATGTTGCTCACATAAAAAAGGGCACCACTGTGACAAAGGTTCGGAACTTGAAGATCCGGTTTGATGGCCACACTTTGAATGAGTATGCCCGTTTTGAGGATGTCGAAGCCGTGCAATACCTGGAGAAGCTGGCCCTAGATGAAGCAACCCGTCCATGGCTAGCAGATAAGGCATTCCAGGGACGACACCGGCATGGCTCACAACTGGAGTCCCAATAGCCAGAAACACCCTCAGCTTTGAAGCCAAAGGGTGGTCCACATTTGTGTCTAGACGTCTGGACCCGTGTCAGCATGATAATGTCCTCCCACTCACCCGGGCAATCTTGGTAGCCTCCATCATGGCGGGGTATCCAATAATTGTGGGGAACCTTATGTACTACCACATCACCAAGGCAGTTGGAAAGGAAGAAAGATCCTAGCCTACCCCAACTTCCTCACCATGTATTTCGAGGACCAAGGGGTCGAGAAGAAGCACTATGACACAAAGATGAAGCCTAAAAAGCCGTTCTCTTGGTATAGCCTCCAAGGATCGGGAAACCCTAAAGCAAAGGGTAAAGCCGCTATCTCTACTGGCCAGTTTGAAGAGCCAAGGGTAGTGGCCACCGGGTTAGAGCCTTCCACAACAGCAGGATCTTCAGCTGCCATGCCTCCTCCTTCATCCGGGTCATCCATCATAGTTCCATTATCTGTGCCCTCATCTTCCACTTACCCTCAGACTGCACTACGGGCTTCTTAAACATTATCCAGCATCAACAACTGGATGCAGGTAGCTACATCAAAGCTGTCTGTCTTATCTAGTGCAGTAGCAGCATAGTCAGCCCCAGCTTAGCTTCAGGTACCTCCACCAGTGGAGGATTCATTGAAGGAGCTTCGATAACCAGAAGAAGCTCCTGGATAACCAGAAGAAGATCCTGGACATTTTGGATATACATGGAAAGGTTATCAAGGATCTGGGCAAGCAAGTGAAGAAGATGAAGAAGACACATGCCTCAAAAAAGTCAGTGGAGATGCTGACAGGGGAGGTAAAGAAGTTTGCATCTACTGGAGACCTCCCATTGGACTTGCTCATGGAGGGGCAAGCACAGGCAGCACAGCATGAGGCACCAGCAGCTGGCCAGTCTGAGGAGCCGGCTACCAATACACATAGTGCTGAGGAGATGATTCAGATGCTCAGCAACCCCGTGGTCCCCCAGTCAAAGGATTAGGAGATCCAGTTAGAGGACCTGGAGGGAGCTGATGATACTATGCAGTCTGAGGACCCCACTCATGTGCCTGACCCGATGCAGTCAGGGACCACATAAGGAGTTTTCTTTACTCTCTAATCCTTTCCCTGATCTTATTTTGCTATTAGCATTGAGGACAATGCTATCTTTTATTTGGGGGGGGGGGTGGTGGTGGTGGTGGTCCATTTGTATGGTGATGATTGTATGATGTTGGGAGTGTAATAACT
>NW_017671581.1:198573-230257 GCF_001879085.1 Nicotiana attenuata | reverse complement strand
GTACTTCTCCACAATCCTTGTTTTGAGTGCTACAATCTAAAGGGAGATTTGCTTATGGAGAGTAGAGGAGGAAGAGTTTGGGTTCCACAATGACCTATGTAGTAGAGCGAGCTTCCTTGGTGAGTTAAGTCAACTCTTGATGCTCTTGTGTCGCATTAGAACTATGGTACTCAAAAGGTTGTGTGTTGTTGATAATTCATTTGTGTTAAGAGTAATTGTTAGTCCCAATTGATGCATGTTTGATTCACATTAGGGCACCTGAATTATCCTTCTGTTTTGTTTTAGTGGAGGTGGGAATTACCTTATTTGCTTGAGGACAAGCAAACGCTTAAGTTTGGGGGAGTTGATAAGTGGGGATTTTAACCAATTATTTGCTCTCTTTTACTTGCATTTTGGGCCTAAAATGCGTGAAGGTATTCCCGAAAACTAATGTAATATGCTTGCTTGCAGGAATTGATCAAAATGAGCCAAAGGAGGTATAATCAACTCATAAAGGAGTCAAATCTGGAACAAAAACCAAGATTGGGCTAGGAGACCTCAAACGCGGACCGTACAAATATTGTGTGGCCGCAGAAGCCACAACACAACCGCGATCACAAATACGCGGTCCGCGAAGTGAAGAATCAGAGAGTGCATTTTAAGGCCAAACGTTGAGCGAGGTCCGCGCTAGAAATGTGCGGCCGTTGTTGGAATTATGCGGAGCGCGGTGGATGAGATTCAGAGAGTTCACATTTCAAGAAAAAATAAGGAGTGCGGTCCGCGGTGGAATTATGCGGTCGAGAAAATCCACTACGCGGCCGTGATGGAAATTATGCGGCCCACGAAACAAACCTCAGCCCAGATCCAGAAGTTAAAAATGCGGACCGCGGTCAGTATTACGCATCCGTGAAAGCAAGAGTGTGACGCGGTTGAATTACGTGGCCGCGAAACCTCCGCAGTGGTAATTTTGTCCGAAAATTTCAGCTTAGTATAAATAGATCTTTTTGACATTTTTAGGTTAAGTTATGTTTTTGCTGAGCACGTGAGACGACTGGAAATTCCATTTTGGGAAATTTTGTACTAGAATTAGCTTTCAACATTAGATTTTCATCTCTTAATGTAGTATTATGAATTTTATCTTTATTTCATCTTTGATTTCTGCTATTTCCATGAGTAGCTAAACCCATAGCTAGGGTTGTGAGCCAACCCTAGTGTGGGTCTTGAATTTTAGGGCTTGAACGTGTATGGGTTAGTAGTATTTAGCCTAGTTCTTGTTAGAACTATGGAATTAGTGGTTGCAAACACTGATTCATGCCTTTATGACTTAGTCTCTACTTGAGAATAAGTCTAGGAAAACTTGGCTAACAAGGAATTAGGGTGAAATCAAGAAATTGATAGCCCCAATTAAAGGGTTAAACCTAGAGATAGTAATACCCGACTTGAGCTAATATCACTTGTATTGCATGAATAGCCATTTATACTTGAGAAAGCCAAATTGGGCAAAATCACTCAAATTACTGAGAGGTATAGAGTGAGTACCCGGGTCTGATAGCTATATTACGACCCCAAGTAATCACATGATTGCCCTAGATTCTTGCTACCTATTAGATATCCTCCTAGGTGGAAGTCACTACCTTAGTCCCTTTAAACCCTTGAAAATCAACACAAAAAACATGGTACTTAGTTTTAAATATTGCATGCTATAGAATAGAAGTAGAAGTAGAAAACAAACCAAACATGTGTGGAAGTGCAATTAAGAGCAAAACCCACATCTAGACTTGGATATAAATCTAACTCCAAACAAATTAGCTCCTTGTGGATTCGATCCCGACCTTGTTGGGTAAAACTGCATCGACCATCCTCGCTACTCAATAGTAGTGCAGGCTTGGACCTGATCATGCACCAGTTCTATTTGTGAAGAGGAAGGATGACACCATGAGGATGTGCATTGATTACAGGCAATTAAAAAAGTCACAATCAAGTACAAGTATCCCTTACCTCGTATTGATGATTTATTTGACCAGCTTTAGGGAGCGAGGGTGTTCTCTAAGATTGATTTTAGGTCAGGGTATCACCAGTTGAAGATTAGGGACTCGGACATTCTTAAGACAGTGTTCAGGACCCAATATGGTCATTATGAGTTTCTTGTGATGTATTTTGGGCTGACCAATGCCCCAACAGTGTTCATGCATTTGATGAACAGTGTGTTCTTATCTCGACTCGTTTGCTATTGTATTTATTGATGATATCCTGGTGTACTCTCGTAGCCAGTAGGAGCATGCCCGACATTTGCGGATTGTGTTGCAGCAGTTGAGGGAGGAGAAGCTTTATGCTAAGTTATCCAAGTGTGAGTTTTGACTCAATTCAGTGGCGTTCTTGGAACACGTGGTGTCCAGTGAGGGTTTTCAGGTAGATCCGAAGAAGATAGAGACGGTCCAGAGTTGGCCCAGACCGTCCTCAGCCACAGAGATTCATAGATTTCTTGGTTTGGCGGGTTATTACCGTCGATTCGTGCAGGGTTTCTCTTCTAATGCATCGCCCTTGAAGAAATTGACCCAAAAGGGTTCTCCTTGCAGGTGGCCGAATGAGTGTGAGGCGAGCTTTCAGAAGCGCAAGACTGCCTTGACCACAACTCCAGTTTTAGTTCTGCCATCAGCTTCTGGTTCTTATACCGTATATTGTGAAGCTTCTCGGATCGACATTGGGTGTGTTTTGATGTAGGAGGGTAGAGTGATTGCTTATGCTTTGCGCCAGCTGAAGCCCATGAGAAAAACTACCCTGTTCATGATTTGGAGTTGGCTGCCATAGTTCATGCGTTGTAGATTTGGAGACACTATCTCTATGGTGTGTCTTGTGAGGTGTTTACTGATCACCATAGCCTCCAACACTTTTTCAAACAGAAGGATCTCAATTTGAGGCAGCGGAGATGGTTGGAGCTGCTAAAGGACTATGATATTACCATTTTGTATCATCTGGGAAAGGCCAATATGGTGGCCGATGCCTTGAGTAGGAAGGCAGTGAGTATGGGTAGTCTTGCATTTATACCTATTGGGGAGAGAGCTCTTGCGGTTGATGTTCAGGCTTTGGCCAACCAGCTTATGAGATTGGATATTTCAGAGCCCAGTCAGATGCTAGCTTGTGTGGTTTCTCGGTCTTCCTTGTTTGATCGCATCAGAGAGTGCCAATATGATGATCCTCATTTGCTTGTCCTCAAGGACAGGGTTCAGCACGGTAATGCCAGAGAGTGCCAATATGATGAGCCAACTTTCTTTCCCATTTCTGCTTCTGCGTTCAATACTTCGCACCTACGACCTCGCAGCTACGAACAAACTCTTCGCACCAGCGAGCAATGCCCAGCTCCACTCCTGGTCGCTTCTGCGATGGCTGGCGCGCACATGCGGCTCCACACCTGCGATCAAAACCTTCGTAGGCGCGATTGCACCAAACCTGGTGCTTCATCAATCCTGCAAACTCTAAATTCGATCCATTAACCATCTGAAACAAACCCGAGCCCCCCCGGGACCTCAACCAAATATACCAACAAGTCTAAAACACGATACGAACTTAGTCAAGCCTTCAAATCACATCAAACAACGCTAAAATCATGAATCGGGCATCGATTTAAGCCTAATGAACTTTCGAACTTCTAACTTCTACATTCGAGGCCGAAACCTATCAAATCACGTTCGATTGACCTCAAATTTTGCACACAAGTCACAAATGACACCACGGACCTACTCCAACTCCCAGAACTCCAATCTGAGTCCGGTAACCATAAAGTCCACTCTCGGTTAAACTTCTAAATTTCCAACTTCGCCATTTCAAGCCTAATTCTCTACGGACCTCCAAATCACTATTCGGACATACTAAGTCCAAAATCATCCAACAGAGCTAACAAAACCATCATAAATTCGTTCCTGAGCCATTTTACACACAAGTCAATATCCGGTCAACCTTTTCAACTTAAGCTTCTAACCTTGAGACTAAGTGTCTCAACTCATTCCTAAACCTCTCCGGACCCGAACCAACTATCCCGGCAAGTCACATAGCAGCTATAAAACATAAAATGCAGTAAATAGGGGAATGAGATTACAACTCTCAAAATAACCGGTCGGATCGTTACATGACTACTTATAATAAATCAATTGCTTTCAGAAATTGATATACAAAAGTACATCTCAAGGTTCTCAGATTGATTTGGACATGCTAAACAATTTTGATATAAGCAAGTATACTTGTGTGTAGACACACGATGACTCATGTGCTTTCTAAGAGATTGGATTGATAAGAATATGAGTTGCATAATTTTCTAGCGATAACTTTTGTATTATATGATTTCTTCTGTATAATCAAACAAATGTGTTTATAATGTGTGGCTAAGAAACTAAAAACCTTTAGATATAAAAATGTGTAACAATTGAAATAGAATAATGTTCAACTGAAGTAAAAAAAAGATCATGAAAGACAATAATGACTAAATGACTTTTAAACTTTGTTTTCTCCGTTATCAATATATCTTTATCTTGTCATATACCATAAGGCTTAACTAAAGTTAATCATACCTTAACATAAAATAGTAACTAATAGTGCATTATTTAAGATATTTTACAACTTTAATCACATAATTTTGTGATTTCAGAATGTTTAGTTTCAATTTGTCCTCCTATATTATGTGAAACCATTGTTCATGACTTAGTTTGTATGATATACTGTATTTTTTATTTATTTTATGAAATTAACTTCGTACTATGTACATATTCAACAATATATGCAATTGAAAGTTTATTATCGTCGGTATGCATTTCCCGTGCAACGCACAAATATAGACTAGTGTATACATATTAGCCAATCAATCATATTGGTGTTAAGTGTTCAAAGTTAATTCAAAAAAAAAATGAGGCAGCCATTAAGGGGTTTTAAAAGAGAACATTAAGATCGAACGTATATTGCACATATACAAGTAGGATTAATTTATTTGGTCTACGATGTAGAATTAAAAAGCTTATTATTGGACCATCGTGAATCAACGTATTACAACTAAATAAAACTTGAGCGCAAGTGATTATAAGAAATAAAAAAAAATTAATTTAGCGAGTAAATTGAACACGCAAATAGACGTGATCAAGAATAATTCTTCCCTAATTTGTTGTCATGAAAGCTACCTTTGCCTCCTTAAAAAATCATAAATGGAATGGTACGGCGCCGTATTTAGCCGTACCTTAGTTGACTTCAAATTCTAAAATATTTCTTATCAAGTAACCATCTTCTGATGTTTTATTTTATTCCTCAAAAATATGCGAAAACTTCTCTAATTCGTATCCGAATGACGTCAAACTATCGTATTTGGTTATATGTCCATTTCATTAAAATTAAAAGTTTAAACCTAATCTTGATTCCTCTGATCTTAGAGATTGCTTTATCTCTAGCTATCTTGTTTTCTTTATAAAAGTCAAAAGTCATTCGTTATTGTATATAGTTAGGGTCAATTTCTTAGTACTATAAATTAGTAAAATTAGCTTTTATATATCATCCTCTCTCTCTCTCTCTCTCAGGTAGGTGAGAAGAAGATATAGAGGAAATGGTGATGATGGGGTTGGAGAGGTTAATGATAAACTTGAAGATGAAATTGAAATTATCACAAAAAATCATGAAAGAACCTTACCAAAAGATAGAGAAGAGTGAGAGTATGAGGGTGGAGATTAGGAGCAAGAAGGCTCGTAGGCTTGTTGAACGAACTCTGAAAATTGCAGACTCCCCCAAAACCAGAAGCTATCCTTTCTAGTATTATATAAAACGTGAGTTTGCACCATATATTTTGTTGTGTCAACTCATGGGGAAAACCTAATATGTAGTACAAGTTATGGAGGAATTATAGACTATATTGAAGGGAGCCTTGGAGTAGCGGTAAAGTTGTTTTCATGTGATCTACAGGTAGGCTGTGGGAGCAGCCGCTAATATTTGCATTAGAGTAGATTTTCTACATCACGCCTCTTGGGGTGCGGTCCTTCCTCGGACCCTGCGTGAAAGCGGAATGCCTTGTGTATCGAACTGCCCTGTTATTTATGGGATGAAAAATGAAGATTGTTATGTCGTGAATAATTAAATATGTAGTTGATAATATTATTGTGCATGATTGTCTAGTTTATGAGCCCACTTCATACCTTCTGCGAATATTGGTAATTCAAAAAACAAAATATTGTGTATTAATTAAGTTATGCGTAGAGTATTTTTTTTCTCGACCAACCAAACATGTACTATATAGTATTACATTGTATACCTTTGTATAGGGTTAAATTTGGCTCATAACGCCCCCATGCCAAATGGGCACGTCCCTTATAATAAGGGCGACCCGAGTGAGGGCACGGCCCAAGTTGGTAAAGAAGAAGTGACGTCGTTTAGTGCCTGACCTTTTTACTGAGTAGAAGCCACCAACTTTTGTACCTTTTTGATTATTTCGAGGGAGGTCTCCTACTATATAAAGGAGACCTCCACATTGTAATAGGGAGGATGGTTATTCTCGGATAATACAATTTCTCTCTCTATCTCTCTCTCTTATCTCTTTCTTGATTTTCCAACCATTGCTTCCCTCTTAAGCTAAGTCTATTTCACTACGCACTTACAGATCTACAAACATTCTTGAAGCAATAATCATCTCTTGGGCTTATTATATTTGATTACGATTTACCCCTATATATTTTCGATTGTTTTTAAACTTATAAAATAAGAATATAATTTTTGAGCTAAACAATTTGGCGCCGTCTGTTGGGATTTCGAGAATCAAAACCATAGTATCCACCTAGAGATCAACCAACTACCACTCTCTACACCACACAAATACAGAAAATGGCCGAAAATAACACAAGATCGAAAGCTATATTGGGTGTCACTACCAATCTCCTTGGCCCTCTCAACGAGGCCAGTGACGATGGCATCCTGAATGCAACCCCTAGCATCACACCAGGTGCAGAGATCTCACCTTCCCCATCCGAAGGTCTGACGATCTTGCACGAAAAAGGAGCTTCCACATCTGCGGCTACGGAAGCACCCTCAGCGGTCAAGAAGCTACTGGAAAGATGGCTAACAAGCACTCTAAGTGGCTTGGTTGAGAGGTCACCACAAAGTAACATCAGGTGTACACCAACGGTAGGTACCACTGCTGCCGTGGGTGAACCGGAAGTTGCACTAGCGAATAAAAAAACCCATCGAGACACAGACCAACGATGGCACGCTAACAGCCATCCTAAAGAAGAAGGAAGAAATGGAAAATGAAAACAAGGCGCTCCGCGGTCAGATGAAGGAACATCAGGAGAGGGTCGACAAGATCCCCGGTGCTCCCAAGTTGCTACCAAAACGCGACGTGGGAAGGTTCGTTGAACAACCATACACTGAAGAGGCTGCCCCTCACTCGACCCTAAAAACCTTCAAGATGCCACCCTACTTGAGGGTATATGACGGAACCACAGATCCCGAGGATCATCTGATCCACTACGTCACCGCTGTGAAGGGCAACGACCTATCAAAAGAACAGGTACCGTCGGTACTGCTGAAGAAGTTTGGCGAGACGTTGACAGGAGGGGCCTTAACATGGTACTCTCAGCTACCGGCTAAGGCAATATCAACGTTCGAGGAAATGGCGGATAAGTTCGTCACAGCACATGCAGGCGCGAAGAAAGCAGAGGCCAGGGTCAACGACATCTTTGCCGTCAGGCAAACCACAAGAAAGGGACTCAGGGACTTCCTGGCAAGGTTTAACAGGGTAAGGATGAGTCTACCAAACGTATCGGAAGGTATGGCAGTCGCCGCTTTCCAGAACGGGCTAAGCAGGGATGGTTCGAGGGCAACCAAGAAGCTGCTGAGCCACCTCATGAAATATCCCCCTACCACATGGGAGGAAATCCATAACGCCTATTGCGCCGAGGTACGAGCGGACGAGGACGATCTTAATGGGCCGACCCAACGGCTAACAGTGATACACTCAGAAACGAGGAGAGATCGACGGAACGAAGGACGACGAGAACAACTTCCCCGCTCCAACAGAGATCGACATCAGCCATACACCAGATCCTCCCATCCGCCACCAAGGCATACAGACGCGCTACAGCGACACGTTGCCCCACTCCGAAACGAAAGAGGTACACCCCCTTTATTAACCGCCCATAACATTTGTGTATCTCCCTCAGAAATAGTGTACGCACTGGAGAAGCTGGGCACCAAGGTGCAGTGGCCGCAGAAGATGAAATCAGACCCTGCCACAAGGAAATCAAACGCCCTATGTGAGTTCCATCAGGAACGGGGACACAAAACCGAAGACTGCATAGGCCTATGGCAAGAGGTGGTCAGGATGCTGAACCAGGGATACCTGAGGGAGTTACTCAGTGACAAAGGGAAAATCAACTTTGCACGCGGACGAGAACAACCCCACGGGCCGCCGAAGCCACCTTCCCCAGCGCGCACGATAAACATGATCGTCGGAGGCGGCGACGAGTCAGTGATCAATCACGTCAAGTTCGCCACCACACACAGGCTAAAGCGGACCATTGCCCATGAACGGTATGACGACTTCGAAGATAGTATTGTCACACCTCCTTTTTTGATACACCTGTGAGGGTGTAAAGGAGTTTTTCCAATTAAAGGACAGTCGGAACGGGATTTATTATTAATATTCAGAGTCGCCACTTAGGAGATTAATGGTATCCCAAGTCACCGGTCGAATCCCGATCCGAGGAAATTATGACTCTGTTAACAGTCCGCGAACCAGTACTCCGAGTAAGGAATTCTGTTAACCCGGGAGAAGGTATCAGGCACTCCCGAATTCCGTGGTTCTAGCACGGTCGCTCAACTGTTGTATTTGCTTTTATCTGATCTTAAAACATATTCAAACCTATACGCCTTTTGTTTTAACCGCTTTTACTTTATGTCCTTTTAATAAGAATTGCAACGTCGTGAAAATGTATCTCGAACCACGTTACACCAGTGCACCCGTGGCTTTTGACGCATTTCGACTCCGTTGAGATTTAGATTTGGGTCACATAAATGTGCACCCGTGTTTAAGAAAGTAATATTACTAAAATATGCGCCTAAAGCAACCACGCGTCTTGGCTTTGCGAGGGCCATGAAATTTTGCTAAATGGCACGCCTCGGATTCCAATTGTTTTTTTTTTTGAAAGAGATATTTGAACGGGGCCAAGCATCTGAGATTTTATCGGGCTTGGCGCGCCTCAATATGTTCTAGCTTAACGGTCTTAAACTAATTCATGAGGGTCGCGCACTGCGAGTTATCTAATTAAGGCTCACTTCAATCTAGTTAATGGGCTTAACCCGTTAGAACTAAATGTGATTAAGGGCTTCCCTTCGACTGACTAATGATTCACACGAGGAGAGTTACTTATTTCGAGCAAGGGATCAGTCTAGCACAAATGGACCTAGGGTCCAACTAATAAACCTGATGTGATTAAACATGGTTGCAGATTTACCACCTGAGGAAATCGGGCTCCAAGTGAAGCCAGGCCCAATGACGTGAAATCAATATTGGGTCCAGTATGGGGCACAGTGGTCCACGAGGCGTAAGANCAGGAACATGGACCTTATTTACTGATGGCTCATCTAACGTAAAAGGTGCAGGATTAAGAATTGTTTTAGTACCACCTACGGGTGAAACTATTAGGCAATCTATTAAATGTCATTCCGTAACTAACAATGAAGCGGAGTATGAAGCTGTGATTGCAGGTCTAGAATTGGCACGAGAACTTGGTATAAATCAAGTAGTGATCAAAAGTGACTCGCAACTCGTGGTTAATCAAATGCTGGGGACTTACACAGCTAGGGAAGCAAGGATGCAACAGTACTTGGAAAAGGTACGGAAACTGATAAAGCAATTCCAAACTTGGAAGGTCATACAAATATCAAGGGATGAAAATGTTGAAGCAGATGCCTTAGCTAATCTCGCATCCGCAGCTGATGTGGCAAATGATGCAAATGCTTCAGTTATACATTTATTTCATTCAGTTCTCGAACCTGATAAGAATGAGGTAAATTTTAATAATTTAACTTGGGATTGGAGAAACGAAATTGTTGCTTTTTTACAGTATGGTACCGTCCCTGATGACAAGAAGCAAGCGCATGCACTTCGAAAAAAGGCTACTCGTTACTGTTTAAAACAAGGGAATCTTTATCGTAAGATGTTCGGTGGTCCATTAGCAAGATGCCTCGGACCTTCTCAAACGGAGTATGTAATGAGGGAAATACATGAGGGGCATTGCGGGAATCACGCAGGAGGAAGATCACTGGTGAGAACCTTGATTAGAGCAGGATACTACTGGCCTAAAATGGAAGAAGAAGCGGAAAGTTTCGTAGCTAAATGTGATAAATGTCAAAGGTACGGTAACAACATGCATAGACCTGCGGAATTGTTACATCCGGTCATAGCACCATGGCCATTCATGAAGTGGGGAATGGATATCGTGGGTCCATTACCACAAGCAAAAGGACAGGTAAAATTTTTGCTCGTACTTACTGATTATTTCACTAAATGGGTAGAGGCAGGAGCATTTAAACAGGTACGAGAAAAGGAGGTCAAGGACTTCATTTGGCGTAATATCATCTGCCGATTTGGTGTACCAAAGGAGATTGTATGCGACAATGGCCCTCAATTTATCGGAGCTCAAGTCACAGAGTTTTTTGAGAGCTGGCAAATTAAAAGGATCACATCTACACCTTATCACCCAGTAGGCAACGGGCAAGCAGAATCAACGAACAAAGTCATAATCAACAATTTGAAGAAACGTTTAGAGGAGTCAAAGGGTAATTGGCCTGAAGTGTTACCCGGAGTGTTATGGGCATATCGCACGACAACAAAGACGAGCACAGGTGAAACTCCTTTCTCTTTAGTTTATGGAGCCGAAGCATTAATCCCAGTTGAAATAGGAGAACCAAGTACAAGATTCTCACAAGCAACACAAGAGGCTAATGATGAAGAGATGCGAGTCAATTTGGATTTACTGGAAGGCAAGAGAGAAACTGCATTAATAAGAATGGCGGCACAAAAACAAGTGATCGAACGATATTACAACAGGAAAGCACGGCTGAGTTACTTCAAAATTGGGGACTTCGTGCTTAAAAATATTTTTCAATCTACAAAGGCAGCCAACGCGGGTAAACTAAGTCCAACCTAGGAAGGACCCTACAGAGTTCGAAATATTGCAGGAAAAGGAGCATACGAGTTGGAAACAATGAACGGGAAGGTGCTTCCTTCACATTGGAATGCATTTCATTTGAAGAGATACTACTTATAAGGAAAAACACACGGTCAGGTATCACCATGTTAAATTATATTTTTTGAATTGTTAAAATTTTACTAACGATTTTAGATGATAGGCAAAACGCTAACACGTACTAAATGATGAGTCACGACCTGTAAGGCAAAATGGAGTAAACTAAAATTCCTAGCCCAGGGTTACAATTATTCTGATAGAAGTATACACGAGTTAAGCAGTCTTCATCTATAACCGCACCCCCGAGTCCCGCATGTATTTCCTTTTCAGGAAAAGGACCAGGTGAAGGAAACTACTAAGTGCTCGAGGCTTCATACTTTAACACTCAAACACTTGGGGGACTACATAGTATATACAGTCACGTGTATCAAAAAGGCAAAGAAGATTTAGAAAATCAAGCCTAGAAGAATCAAGTACGGAGTGAAAGTTACGAAGTCATAGCATTCATCATAGTATTCTTTCCCATGAGAACAATGGCACTCATCATAGTATTCTTTCCCATAAGAACAATGGAGTCATCTCTCAAACTCTTCCTAATGTTCTGGAGCTAAAAGGACTATGTACTAAAACGGATTATAAGGAAAAACCCCATATCTATTGTTCTTCTTTTGTATAAATCTGTTACAAGGAAAACAGTTGCGAGAAAGTTATAGATGTAATTCAAATACATGTAAAGTATTACTCAAAACTTGCCAAAGTTCAGAAATAAAAACTTGTCAAAGTTATTGCAAAAAACATGTGTGTTCCGATTTCTTTTATCGTATGATAACACCATTATGAAGTTGAGACGTCTTCTTCATTAAGTGTCAAAATATAAAAGGGCCCTCTTTTATAAAACTCATGTTATTTAGTCATGGAGTTAACAGAAGCATTTTTCAAAGAACAAAAATGCAGACTATCCTTTAAGTCCTTGAAAATAAAAAGGCAAGGATAGAATAGATGGAAGTTCAATGATAAAAGTTTCATAATATTTAAAAACTAAAGACTAAAGTATAAACTTAGTCATCGAATTGTTTATACAAAATGCCCCATAACAAGACTTGGGGACTTGTACTTCTAAAAATCAACCCTTAAGTGATAGCCAAGGGTTTGATTACAAAAACTTTCAAATGAGTCCAAGAGCTTTAAACACACTTTTCCAAATAGATACCTGCAAAAAGGGAATTTAAAAACAGATGTAAATTTATTTGTCTCTAAGAGGAAAGGACTGAAGAAGGATCATCAGCGGGCTCAACTGGAACAGCATCGCCAACAGAAGCAGTTTGATTTTCAACCATTGGAGTATCAATAGATGAAGTTTCAACTTGACCAGTAGTAAGAGGCACGGATGAAATTGAGGAAGGTGTGACACTCGTGGCAATTTCAACAGTCATGGGGACTTCAACTGCGGGAGTCTCAGCCAAAAGAGTTTCAGTCACAGAAGTTCCAGCCTCGGGAGATGAAAAATCTTGTGGTTGTTGTGCTCGTTCAATAGCCTCGTTCACCTTGGCTAATTCAGACTCCAGGTTGAAATTTTCTTGGCCCATTTCTACCAAGGTGTCAAGACGAGACTTTAAAAAGGTCCAGTTCACCTCAACATCGGTTGACTCTTCAAGAAGTTCATAATCTCTCTCCCAAGCAGCAACTTCATTCTTAAGTTCTTCGTTTTTAGCTAAGACAGAACTATAAGATGACTGAAGGGTGGTATGAGAACTCTCTAAAGCATGAACCTTATCTATAGAAACTCGCAGTTCTTCTTGTACCCGTGAAAGGTTTTGTGCTAATTCCCCTGCATGCATTTCTTTCTGAGCTAGCAAAGTCTTTAGAGCCATATTTTCCTCGTTGACCTTGGACAACTGTTCTGAAAAGGAAGATTCAAGGCGTCTTTTTTCCTTCTCCGTTTGGCTTGAAATAGCTTTAATCATTGCCAGCTCGGAGGTTAGTGTTTGAACTTCTTTCTCCAAGGTATTTTTCCTCTCTTCCAAGTTCTCCATATCGATTTGTACACTTTCAAACTGGCCCTTCCAGTTGTTTGCCTCCAATTGAGAACCACGGGTAGCTTCTTCTGCATCATGAGCGGTCTTTTCCAAGTCACGAGCCAGTTTTTCCAAAAGAGGGATTCGGGTCATTAGTTCAGTACCGATAAGATTGGCCTACACAAACAGAAAAAAAAGGAGGCAAGGTTAAGACTCCCGAAGTCAGAAGTCTTAATAAAGTAAAAGATCAGAAAATACCTTCAAAGTCGCATGAACTATATCATTCATGAGGGTTATATTACTATGGCTTTCGAGCCAAGTATCAGCTTGCCCGGACTTTCTTAAAAGACTGTTGTTGGCAGGAACCTCGATGATCACGCTCCTCATAGCAGAACCCCTACTCGAAGAGCCCACTTCTGTACGGTGGACAATGGGGGAAGGAGTTACTGAAGGAGGAGCAGTGGAAGGGGTAAAAATAATGGAGGAAGGTACAGAAATAGTAGTTGATGAAGGTAAAGAAGCAATCACAGGAACGGAAGAGGTAAAAGAAGACAAAGGAAGTACATTTAGAACTGGTCCTAAAGATCCACTATCAAAACCACTGATAAAGAGCTGATTTATAGATTCATGAGTGTCAGGAGGAGGAGAAATATCATCATCAGGGATGATTACTGGAGTAATAACAGGTTCGGAAAGAGATAAGTGAGGGGAGACATCAACCTCATTTCCAGAGACGATACGTCTCCTGACTCTTGATCTTGACACCAGAGAACCCTCGTCTTCTTCTTCAGAATCATCTTCTTCAGCGGATTTTCTCTTTACAGATTCCAAGAATATATCTTGAACTGAAGATCCCAAGAATATATCTTGATCTGAAGAGGTGCGAGCATTTAAGGAGTCACGGGACGCCAAGATAGCCTCTGGAGTAATTCCTCGAATGGCAAAACCTGATAGAAAGAAGGTTGGAAGTTAGAACAACAAAAAATACTTAAATAGATAAGGTAAAGATAGAAATCCTTACCATGAGTTTTTACTTTCCAACCATAACGGTTGGAAAGAGTTTTCTATGATCTACCCTCCATTGGGGCAATCTTCAGTAACTTTTCTACCCAACCACGGAAGTTGGGCACAGATTCCACAACACCCATGGTTGCTGAAAAGAAAAAGAAGCAAGATTAAGAAAAATAAGCCTTGGGAATAAAAAGGCATGAGAAAAATTTAACACTTACGTGCAAAATTCCACTTCTCAGGGAAGGGAATGTTCTTTTCACCCACTAAACCAGCAGTGGAAACAGCAACAAACCGGGCATACCAGCCACAGTCTTTATCATCCTTGGGACTCACTAAGACCCTCTTACTCCTGGCTGCTAAACCAAACACGCAGTTTCGTAAAAGCCTAGGGGAGTAAAGATGAATTAGATGGGGTAAAGTGAATTCAACATCTGCCATGTTAGCAAGGTGCCTCAAACAGGCGACAGCTCTCCACACAATCGGACCAATTTGACCCAAGCAGACATCGAAAAAATGACAAAAATCTAGAATGACCGGGTTAATGTCCGGTTTAAACCCTAGAGTAAAGGAGTATGTGTAAACAAAGGAGAATCCTATTAAGTAAGATGTGATCCTTTGATTTTAGTTAGGTATGATAATTGGAAAATCGTCACTCCAATGACAGTCCTTATGAACTATGGGAGCTAAACTTCTGTGATTTGAGTAGGAAATGGATCGGCATGATCTAAAGAAGCAACTTGAGTTCTGAGAGACTCTCTATCATGATGGAAGGAAATTTTAGAGGGGATTATTTCCTCAACCAAAGGCTCACGAAGTGGCTCAGAAGATTCTTTATTACGAGAAGAACTCCTCTAAGAATGCGAACCCCTAGTCCCAGAAGAGGAACCAGAGCTAGAAGAAGGAGTTGACGTACTACCACGAATAGATCCAAGGCTACGGAGTCTACCCCCCCCTTCTGTGTCTAATCGGAGCATTGGGGAAGCTATCCAGAATGGGGGTTCTCTTAGGGTTAGGATTTGATGAAGCCATGGCAGAGAGGGCTGAAGTGGAGCAGAAAATAATAAGGAGATTTCGAAAGATTAGAGTGTTTAATACGCTTTATGTGAAACAAGACAAGAAGAGAAGTTATATTTATACTAATGGATATCTGGCAAAGAGAAAAAGTATGATGATGGGAGAACCATAATAATGATAACTGATACTTCGTGAAAAGTGAAGCCGAAAAGAAAGCCTAAAAAAGTGCTGCAAAATAGTACGACCAATAAGAGAATGACACGTGTCTAGTGCATTAAAAGGAAGTGACAATTGAAGCGTCAACTCTGTCAGAGCATTAATGGTGACAAAAATTCTCCTTTAATGAATTCCACTTCCCAAATATTCGAACGGATGAATAAATGGAAAGTGGGGGACTATCTGTATTGGGAAAATTTTGTATTCATATATACATGATGACGTGTCCCGACACGTGGAACGGATAATGAGTTGTGATTTGCCACGGTTCAAGAGTTACAAACAGATACGGGTAAAAAGAGGCACGAGACGAGAGGCTCAGCGCCCCGTTCCTGTTTAAGCTTATTTACATACGAGCAATGAGAAGAATGAATCTGGCTAAAGAAAGGATGCAAATATGGCATTTAAAGGGTATTAAATGCTGGAACCGTTAAGGAATATATACATTCAATATAATGATTATGTAATGTAGCATTTAATGTCAGTAATCACTCAAAATAGCCTCATTATGACTTAGGCATAACGTGTATTTCTAAAGATTCCCAAAGGGACCTATAAAAGGAGCAATATGTAATCATTGGAGGGACAAGTAACTATTGAAATATACTCTGATTACCAGCTTTCATACTTGGCTATTCTAAAATTTCTTTCTTTATTTACTTTTCCGATTATCAGTAACCCGATTCTTCTAATTTCTAGCATTGACTAAAAATCTATTTTTTGGTTAATCACTTATGTATTTTGTTGTGGGACAAGTGGTTGTGTTTCTTTGAGGTGATCGATGGTTAGTACTATGTTACATTGGCCAACTTATTGAAAGGACTGATGATCGAGCACGGAGCATGTCAACACAAAGTATTCATTTGTTTGATGCTATTCACATCTAATCAAACTCTTAAGATTTGTCTCTACTAACTAAACGAACAAGAGACTGATATGGAAGTTTTTGAAGAGACTAATATATAATGGACTCTCTAAGATTTCTTTTATTTTCCTTATAATTTTTTTTTAGGTACGTCATGATGTTGTAATCAAGGATGGTGATTTTACACCCTCTATTTTTTTTCCAAGCACCAGCTTACTATACATAGATTTAAATATCTTGTCTGTTTATTTAGCTGTAAAGTCCGCTCTACTTTCTCTATTTCACATTGTTTGTCATAATTTGAATTGATATTAAATTTAATAATGAAATGAATGTTTTTGAAATTTGTAGTCTTAAATGTATTATAACATTTGTGTAAACCATACAACTTTTGAAACTTGTAATATTAAACATGTCAATGCATTTGTATGACTATAAAAGCTTCCCATTAAGAAATGTAGGAATGTATTTTTTTTCTAAACGAAGATCATAGGAAAACTATGCCAAATAAATGTAACGGAGGGAGTAAACAAGTTTTGGTTCACTTCTATAATGATAGAAAATGAACATGAATTGGAATTATGAAAAATGCAATATCTTTGATCATCTAGTCAAGAAATCATTTTAAAGGGTTTGGAAACGAAGGACAGAGTTTAAATAATATTAAATGGGTTTTAATTACACTAAATGAAAAATATAGGTTCTCATGCTTGGAATAATGAGATTCCCCTCGTCTTCCGCTTTATCTCTATTGCCAGATTCACGGAGGAACTGTCGCTATTTATTTTTATTTTCTTTTTAATTATTTTGATTCTAATTTCCATAGATTAATGAGGTTGAAAGGAAAGACGGACGGTTATATCATATATGATATGCCCTTTTCTTTTATCAATTGACGTTAAATGATTGCCATTCACCAATCAACAAGTGTACTCAAGAATATGCTTTTATAATTAGTTCCTTTTCTTTTTTCTTATTATTTAGTGGTACAATTAAAGAAAACAATGTTTTCTTGGAAGAAAAAGAACGTTTTCACCTGCTTCATTGAGCTTAATAATTGCAAACTTTAACCTTTTGCCAGGAGAAATTAAATACTTATAGGTTTTTCAATTATCACGACCCGGATTTTCCACTCTCGGGAGTCGTGATGGCGCCTACTAATGAAAGCTAGGCAAGCCAACCAATTGTATTATTTACCTTTTCCCATTTTAAATCCTTTAACAATAAAGAAACAACATCGTATGAACAGCAAAATTTAATAAGCGGAAGACTGGATTGTAATATTTTAATAATGATCAATACCCATTCATAACACAAACTACCCAGAACTGGTGTCACAATTTCACAGACTGTCTAGGAATACTACAAATAAAGGTCTGAAAGATTAATACAACGTTGTCTCTGGAATACATGAAAGAAACAGAATGAAAAGATAGAAGGAGACGCAAGTCCGCGGACGCCTGCAGGACTACCTCGGGTCGCCTGATGAACTGGAAGTAGCAACCTCACTGCGGTCCGAAAGCTACAGTATCAGGATCTGCACAAAAGAGTGCAGAGTGTAGCATCAGCACAACCGGCCCCATGTGCTAGTAAGTGCCTAGCCTAACCTCGGCGAAGTAGTGACGAGGCTAGGACCAGACTACCAAATAAACCTGTGTAGTTAAATCATGTACATCGGAAAGTAAAGGCATATATTTACAGTTAAAGATGGGAGGGGAAAAAATATGTTGTGGGGAGTATCAGGTAACAACAGAATACTAGAGAGGAATGTAAAGAAACCAAAATTCAATTGCTAACAAGAATAAGAGAAACAAACACAGTATTCACTTTCATCTCTTCTTGTTGCAGGCGTGCAATCCCATCCCATTTCAAATATTACTGTGGCGGAGTGCCACCCGATCCCATTTCATATATCTTGTTGCAAGCGTGCAACCCGATCCCATTTCATATACCTTGTTGCAGGCGTGCAACCCGATCTCATTTCATATATCTTGTTGCAGGCGTGCAACCCGATCCCATTTCATATATCTTGTTGCGGGCGTGCAACCCGATCCCATTTCAAATATTACCATGGCGGCGTGCCACCCGCTCCCATTTCAAATCAACATGAGTCACAAAAGAATCCCCCGGCAAAGGAATAAGAGTATAACAACAATCATATCCCGGCAAGGGAAACAATATCAAAAGCAATAACATCCCGGCAAGGGAGATAACATTAGAAGCAACAACATCCCGGCAAGGGAGATAACATTAAAAGCAACAAAATCCCGGCAAGGGAGATAACGTCATAATCCTCTTCTCTTTTTCACATTTACTTCACAACTCAATTCACAACTTGAACCAATACTCTAAAATGCTTAACTGCCAATAATACTTCAACAAATCATTTTACAACTTGAGCCAACTCATCAAGGTTCAATTATCAACATTTCTACTACAAGCCTCGTTCCACAATAGAAATCCTCACATAAGGCATGAACAATACAAAACAGAGTCACATTAATCATAGTATAAGACTCACGGGCATGCTTAACACCAACGTATAGATACTCATCACCATGCCTATACGTCGTACTCAACAATTAAAACATAGAAATTAAGACACAACTCTTAATCCCTCAAGCTAAGGTTAGACCAAACACTTACCTCGATGCCACGAACACAATTCAAGCCTCAATTATCGCTTTACCTCTTGATTCCACCACCAATTCGCTTGTATTTGTGTTTTGGGAAGGAAATAGTGTTTGAAAAATCGCCCCTTATGTTGTAGGTTTCTGAAAATGGTAAAATAACTGAAAAGTCCCGTTTATATACTCCTCTCAGACCCTCACCGCGGACCGCATAAAATGGATTGCGGCCGCGAAGCTCCACTGCGGACCGCGAAATATCGAGCGCGGCCGCGAAAGGCTTGGCCTTGCTCACCGCGGACCGCATAAATCCCACCGGGGTCGCAGAAGCCCCACCGCGGTCGCGAGAAATCATTGCGGACCGCGGAGCCTAGTTCAGAGATCTGCAACTTCTCTGTCCTGCAGCAGCTATTTTTTTCTATGTCTAAATCCACCCCGTGGCCTATTCAAACTCACCCGAGCCCTCGGGGCTCCAAACCAAGCATGCACGCAAGTCCAAAAATATCATACGGACTTGCTCGTGCGATCAAATCATCAAAATAACATCAACCACTATGAAATAAGCCTCAAATTCATGAAATCACTTAAGAACATCAAAATTTCCAATTTCCTCAAATAAGGTCCGATTTATATTAGACGGATTCTGATTCTTACCAAACTTCACAGATTCAACTAAATTATTATTTCAAACTTGTACCGGGCTCCAGAACCAAAATACGGGCCCGATACCATCAATTTCACCATCTTTTATTTCCCAAAAACTCTTATATTTTTTCCATAAAATAATTTTCTTCAAAAATTCATTTCTCGGGCTTGGGATCTCGGAATTTAATTCCGGGCATACGCCCAAGTCTCATATTTTCCTACGGACCCTCCGGGATCGTCGAATCACGGACTCGGGTTCGTTTACCTAAAATATTGACCGAAGTCAACTTAAATTCATTTTAAAAGCAAAATTCATCATTTTTCACAGATTTTCACATAATAGCTTTCCAGATACATGTCCAGACTGCGCACGCAAATCAAGGTAAGACAAAAAAAAGGTTTAAGGCCTCGGAACACAGAATTTACTTTCAAAATGAGTGATGGCCTTTTGGGTCATCATATCAATATTTAGACAAGAGATTTGGACACTATAAAAAACAAGGGTAATTGCGGTATCAGATTTGCTTATAGCGGCGGTTAAGAACTGTCGTAATTGTCATTAATGGCGGCCCACATACCCGCCATAATCACTTCCGCCAAAAGGTGTAATACGGCGGTTTTCGTCTAACCACCGCAATATGCAGATAAAAGCGCCGCAATATGCATATTTAAGAACGATTGTTCTTTGCTTATTGTAGCGGTTTGTAACCGCTCTAATTCTTATCCCTTTCAAATTATAGCCATTTTATACTGCCATAATTGTAATATTTTTAATGTTAATTTTGTAATTCCACATTTAGATCCTTTATCCTTTCTACTGCACAAAGTCCATCATAATATGTTATCAAGAACCCATCATAATAATTAACATAAATTATATTAGAAAATTAGATAAGCTAAATATTCAGCATATTAAAACATAAGTAAAAATATAGTTCATCCTAACAATGATTACTAATTGTTGTTTGCTCCGTTTTCATAGTCACTTCCGTCAAAGGATCTTCTTGGCCCAGTTGGTGACTGAACGCCATCTCCTAGATTGGGTGCCTGCATTAAAAAAAACTAATTAGTAGTGTCAAACAGTTTTACATTAAAACATTGTAATCACTGCTCTCATTCCAACAGCCTTTTACTAAGATTGTTCCAAACCATGCATACTGTTTTAAAGAGCATTTACTTACATTCACATTTTTCCTCATCTGTTATTAAAACAGTATATATTGTTTGAACAATCTTTGGACACTATATAGTTTTTAAGTGATACACTCAAGAAATTGTACAACTACAAGTTCAAGACATGCAAAAGAAACAGCATTTAGGCACAATATATAAACACCCTTTAATGCAAATTCCAACACCCATTTTAATTTCTTTGATTGGAAGATGGCAGAACTGTTTTTATTCTATCGGTGTGCTCAAAATAATACTTCTAATCCAAATCATCATCAAAATAAGAGAAATCCATCTTCAGACCTCTAAGACAAATAACAAGACAATGTTATAACAAGGCCTAAATTTGGCTTAAATTGACATTCTTTAAAGTCCGCAAAAATATGTTTTTCTTAAATCTACTTTTCTTTGAATTTAATAGAGTGAACAAGGCTGGACTATATCTTCCATTCTCATCTGCCCAAAGCTCTTTTCTTATACCCATTTCACTAATATCATTCCGAGCTTTAAGATTGTCTTTTGACTTTTCAGTATCATCGAGGTATATATCACATTCTCACACACAATCTTCTCAATGTGCATAAGGTCTAAATTATGACGCAACAAGTTAGATTCCCAATAAGGAAGATAAAAAAATATGCTTCTCTTTCTCCACTGTTTCGGTCTATCTTCAGCAATAGTTTTTTCTCGAGTTCTTTTACCTTTAGCATTCGACTCAGGTACTTTCCCAAAACTAGCATTGATTCCCTCCATTTGTTTCAATATGTCTGACCCTGATAATGCTATTGGTGGCTCCCGTTGCTCGATTTTCCCATTAAAACGGACACGTTACAATCTAAATCGATGGTCGCTTTCAAGAAAACAACGATGACCCATGAAACACCATTTTCTACTATGCTTCAACCAGCAAGACTATGTATCAAAGTGACACGTGGGACAAGCAAACTGAGTGTATGTGTTCCATCCAGATAAGGTGTCAAGCCCAGAAAAATCACTAATTGTCCACATCAAGGCTGCTCGCATTTTAAAAATTTTTATTCTGAAGAGTCTAATGTCTGAACTCCATCGTACCACAATTCTCTCAACTCTTGGATAAGAGGTTACAATACACGTCTATGTCATTGCCGGGCATTTGTTTTTCTGGAATGATCATTGAAATAAGTTTGTTTCATTCACTCCCAAGGAGGATGATTGTATGGAATAAGAACCACATGCCAAATACTATAGTTTGTTGCCATTGCTCCAAAAGGATTGAAACCGTCACTAGCTAGGCCTAGTCGTACATTCCGAGGATCTACAGCAAATTCAGGATGAAGCAAGTCAAATGCTTTCCAAGCCTGAGAATCCCTTGGATACCTCATCAATCTATCTTGGTTACCAGCAGAAGAATGCCATCTCATAGACTCAGCAGTTTTAGAGCACATAAACAATCTCTGTAGCCTTGGCTTTAGTGGAAAGTAGCGCAAAATCTTTGCGGGCTGCTTCTTTTTATTGTCCTTCCACCTAGATGTCTTACACTTTTTGCATTCTTGTAAGCCTTCATTTTCCCCAAAATATAACATACAATCATTTAGGCAAGCATGGATCTTGGTATAATTAAGACCAAGTTTGTTGATGGTTTTTTTGGCCTTATAAAAAGAAACAGGAATCTTGACATCTTCAAAGGAATCTTTAACAATTCTAATATCATACTCATCGTTTTGTCCTCATTTGGCACAAACACTTGATATGATACAATTGACTAGAAAGGATAATTTGGAATACTTCGCGCACCCTTCATATAATGGTTGATTGCCATCTTCTACCAGTTATAGAACTGTGCATATTCTTCATTATGCCCTTCATTAAATGTTTCTTCACTATTCATAGGCTCACAAGACACACCAGGCTCATTGACATTGTTCCCTATGAACCCAAATGCTTCGTTAATCATGGTTACCATTGGATCTTGGGGCTGCAGAGTTTCTTCTATGACATGTGTGCTCTGAAACGTTTGTGGCATAGTTGCATTTGATTCTTCACCATGCAAATACCAAACTTTATAATTTTTTGGAAAAGGCTTACAAGTGAGGTGTTCTCAACTACATTTCTTCTTTGCCACTTGTTAAAACCACATTTCGGACACGGACACTTAATTACAGGCCCATCAATAGACCCATACTCAAAAGCAAAATTCAGAAATTTTCTAAGCTCGTCCGCATATTCAAGTGTATTTCGTGGTTTGCTAATTCAAGATTTATCAATTGGCATGGCTAGAAAAGAAGATATAAGATAACATCACAATAACAAAACAAAAAAGCTAAATCATAGCCACTATATAGAAATCAAAAGAGTAATCACTTAATCACACTTTTTAACTTCTGAAGAATATGTAAACGGAAACCAAAGCGAGAAATAAACAAAGAAATGAAAAACTATCACAACCAGAATTTCCTATTATTCATAAGTCCGATCCAATTGTCATCACCAACAACTACTCTACTATCTACCTCAACCCCAAAACTAGTCAGAATCCTCAAAATTTACTCTGCTCCATTGACCCATTTTACAAATCTGACTCAATTGTCGACTGACTAATAAGAAAATGTTGATTAGTGGAACTTCCTATCCTTAATAAATCTGACCCGATTGTCAAATTACAAGAGAAATGAAAATTGCCATAAATTTTCATAAATCTTATCCAATTCTCAGCATCAACAACTACTACTATGCCTTTATCCCATATTACCCATTACTATATGAATCCTCAATATCTATTCTCTATTTGGATAAAATTACATATAAATCGAAATATGGGCATATGTAACTTTAATTTTTAGATTAAAAATTCAGTAAACTAGCGACAAATGAGAATTGTGTACGGATTTCACATACCGCACAAAAACGACACAATTTGCACAACAATATGAACAAAACCCCATAAAAAATATAAGAATTCCACAGGGAAAGAAAGAAATGA
Organism: Nicotiana attenuata; assembly: GCF_001879085.1. Classification (NCBI taxonomy): domain Eukaryota; kingdom Viridiplantae; phylum Streptophyta; class Magnoliopsida; order Solanales; family Solanaceae; genus Nicotiana; species Nicotiana attenuata. The sequence goes on along the minus strand of NW_017671581.1, from coordinate 206,546 downwards.
ACATAATCAATGAAGTAAATGGTAATAGTAATTCTTTAGATCTACAATAGTCCTAGCAAAAGGACCACAACTCTACAAGAAGTTCAAAAATGAATCACACCACACGGTTCTTTAGTATTCCCCTATACAACCTTTAGTATTGGAACTATCCATATCTTCAACTTAGTTTTGGTAAGTTAAAACATACAAGAATCCGAATCCAACATCTAGTGACAAATTTACACTGCTGATCAGAGCCAACCCTGTACTACTATAAAGTAGCAAGAGAAGTCGAAGCAGTTTTTACCCGATAAGGTCGGGATCGATTTCCACAAGGAGCTAGAAATTGGAATTGAGTTTCTACCTAAGTTAGAATTGCGTAATTTTTCCTAATTACACTTCTAAACATTTTTGGTTTTTGATTTACTTCTAAATTTATACTACCAATATGCTAAATTGAGCTACGTTAAGCTAAGAGACGACTATTGAAGATGTTCTAATTGGTTAAAATGCACTAGGGGAGTGACTATCACCTAGGTGGATAATTAATGGGTTCTTGTGTCTAAGGCTAGGTTGTCATATTTGGAGATTACGATATAACCATTGCACGATTCTACCCACTCTATACCTCTCGGTAGTTCGAGTGATTTTGCCCTAATTGACTTTTTCAAGATCAATTGGGTATAATCATTTGTGGAAGCAATAGAGGTTCAAGTCGGGTATTACGATCTCTCGGTTTAACCCTTTAATTGGGGCTATCAATTCTCTTGAGTACGCCACAATTCCTTGTTGGACTAATTCTAGAGACTTAGGCTCTCTTTCTCAAGAAGAGCCAAAATCAACAAAGCATAAGCTAGTGTTTGCAACCACTAATTCAACAATAAAACCATAAATTAGTCCAAATATCAAACACGCATAGACATTCAAACCTTAAAACACAATACACATCAATTACCCATACTAGGGTTGAGCCACAACCCTAGCTGATGGGTCTAGCTATTCATGATAATAGAGAAAAATAAAGAAATAGATGAAGATAAACCCATAAAATTAAATTACTAATTAAAACTTGAAGAATCAGTGGTAAAACTATTGTAAAATTACTTCAAATGGCAAGAAAAGCCTATTCACGAGCGCAGCTCTGTTCTAGAATCTAACTGATGACCTAAAAATGGGAAAAGAAATTATTTATACTAGGCCAAAAATCTTAGACAAAAATACCCCTGCGGGGCCAGTGCGGACCGCACAAAATCGAGTGCGGTCGCACTAAGGCTTTCAGCTGGAATTCTTGCTCTCTGATCTTAGCCACCGTGGACCGCACAAAATGCACCGCGGCCGCGATGGCTCCTGTTGCGGTCCGCACAAAATGGAACGCGGACCGCATTGGACATCATCCTCCAATTTGATACTCTCTTAAGTTGAGCTATGCGGACCGCACAGAATCAAGTGCGGCCGTAGTGAAGTCAATGCGGACCGCACAGAATTGAGTGCGGCCGCGTTGCTTTTCTGTCTGAGATTGGTACTCTCTGAGCTTCTCCTTTGCGGACCGCACAAAATGGTGTGTGGACACACTGGCCCTGTTTGACTGAGCTTGGTCTTGTCTTAATACTTGTGCAAGTTTCACTCCTTTTTGAGCTGGTTTTTGACACCTTGTCACCTTGACGATCAAACCTGCAATCAAGCACAACTTGTGAGCCTTTGGGACTATTTTGTACACATTTCTAATCAAAACTTACGCAAGAAGGAGTGTAAAATGCATCATAATTCCTAGTTATCAACTCCCCCAAACTTAAGATTTTGTTTGTCCTCAAGCAAACAAAATAAGACTCACCCCTTAAGAGTTAATACAAGAAAAATTCAGCCGACCTAAAGTGACCTCATTTAGCCTCAATTGGGACTAACAATTGTCCTTAACTCAAATGAATCATTAACAACCTCCACTTTTTTTTAAACACCATGGATCTTAGTGCGACACAAGAGCATCAAGAGTTGACTCAACACATCAAAGGAACTCTTTCTATTACTTCGGTCATTGTGGAACCCAAACTCATACATCCTCGACTCTCCCTAAGCAAACCTCACCTTTAGGATGGTATCACTCAGAACAAGGCTAATGGAAATACACTCATCTCTCTCAAAGAAAAGTCAAAAGTCCGGCACTAGGTACCATATGCTTGCCGCTTATGTGAGTCACCACTAATGTAAGCTTCATTCAACTCAAGATCATATAGGGCTTTTGTGAAAAAATAGTGAAGGCTTTTGGTGTAGGGTAGGAAATGTTTGGTCTAAGAAGGTTCCATCTTCCCTTTAGCACTTCTTTTTCTTCATTTTGGCACACATTCACTTGACTTTTTAAGTCATTTCACTTCTTTCTAAGGGGTTAGAGAGACACACTGTCACTCTTTCTTGTACATTTCAACTCTTTTCTCCTTCTAAACTTTCCACACCTTTCATTCTTTGGTTTTATTGAATCCCTTCATTGTTTTCTACATTGAACATTCTTTTTGTCTTTTTGTTCTTTCTTTCTTTTTCATTGCCTGTCCTTTTCTTCATTTTGCACCTATTACCACTTTGTTTCAATCCTCGTCTCTCCCCCCAAACTTATACTTTTTCCATGTGCAAAGAAAAGATCGGGTGCCAAGAGAGGGTATATTCACAATGGGTAAAGGCTTGTAGCGTGGTTCTTGAAAGAAAAAGGTCTAAGGCTCAAAAGGGCTGACTAGGGATTTTATTAATGGTAGGATATGGAAGTGTTCGAGATATCACTCGGATCAAGGAGAGCCTATAATCACGTCTCAAGTCAAATTCCACTTAGGATTTCGCCTAGACAAACATTCAGGGCAAGTTCTAGAAGAATGGCTCGGGACTTGGACTTACAATTCAAATTCTCACCACACAAGCTTTTGGGATTGCTAAAGACACGGAGTTGGGGGGCCACAACAACCTTAGATAAGAGTTGAGCACACAATGGTTCCGACAAACCACTTGATGATTATCGGCCAACACAAGAGTCTCAAGGTCACACTTTCACCATCCTACACACAACGATTTGTTTTTGGCCATGGGGTCAAGGACAAATGTGTTAGGCCCAAGTGAAGCTTTGCTTGAGGCACCCTTACCAACTAACTACTAAAAAGCAAAAAGAAAAACAGACTCAAACCCTTAAGAAGGTTGTCATGCCATCCATCATCGGGAAGAGCCACCCGGTTCACACTAATTCCACCTTTGGAAAGAACCGTGGCGTTAAGAAAACCAAAGGCTTATTGCAAAAACTCAAAACAAGAAGCTACGAACGTAAAATAAAAAGTTAAGAAATAAAAAAAACGCGGAAAGTAAAATGAATATGTACAAGAGGGGGATTTAGACGAATATACAATAGGGAGAATGAATATATACATAAGAAGGTAACTTTATATACAGACCCAAAGTAAAAAGTACGAAAAGTGCAATGAAATGCTAATGTTATATACATACCAAAGATTAAAAAAAAAAAGATAAAGCATAAAATATCATAATATGTACAATCATCCAAATCCAAGTAGGGCTACCCCCTCAAATGAAAGCTGGCATTGTCCTCAATGCCAACTAACCAAAATAAGCACAAAAAAAGAAGGGAGGAAAAAGAAACTCCCTATGGGTCCGCTGTCCGGATGGGATCCTGAATCAGAGTCCCTGGGTCCTCTGTCTGCTCAGGAACCTGTGCCTGGACCTGGACTGACTCCTGGGGCTGGCTGGAGGAATCTCCCTGTGGGTCCTCCAACTGTATAACTGCATCATCTGCACGGGGAATCACCCTCCTCCTCTTGGGAGGCCTCTCTAACTCCTGCTCTGGATGGGGCTGGGCTGCTGGTGCCGGGTCATGCAATAACGCCTTAAGCCTGTCAACCTCTACCCTGAGCTTCTTCACCGACTCCTTTGCAAGCTCTTTGAGAGCTTTCCCATGAGAATCAATGGCCTTTGTGATCAATTTCTGGTTCTCTAGGAGCTTCTTCTGGTTGTCCAGAAGCTCCTTGAGAGTGTCCTCAATAGACTGTGGGACCTGTGGAGGAGGAGGTGCCGACTGGGATGTCACCGTGGTAGTAAGTACAGCCAACTTAGAAGAAGTTGTCTGCATCCAGTTGTTGATGCTGAGGAGGGCCTGACTCAGACGGTGGGCAGTCAATGGGTAGGCAGAAGTGGAAGGTATGTCTGGAACTGTAGAACTGGATGGACCTGGGGGCATGTCTGCTGAGGTGGAGAGAGGCTGAGTAGGAGCCACTACTACTACTGGCTCTTCAGACTGGCCAGTTGAAGCAGTGGCTTTTCCCTTGTAGGTCTTGCCTTTAGGGTTGTCATCATCCTGCATGCTGTACCATGAGAACGATGCCTTTGCTTTCACTTTGACATCAAATTTCCGCTTCTCTACATTTAAGTCCTTCAGGTACATGGTTAAGAAGTTGGGGAAGGGGTAGTTTCTGTCACCTTCACTCACTACTTGTGTAATAACCTGAGACATCATATTCCCGACGTTAATCGGGTACCCCACCATAATTGATGCTACCAATATAGCCCGGTGAAGAGGGGGAGAGAGTTGTCATGGGTAGTGGGGTCAATTCTGCTGCACACGAATGTCTCCTACCCCTTGGCCTCGAAATTCAAACTTCTCCTTAAGATCTTCACTCCCGCATTTAACCAATAGGGGGTGGTACCTAGGAAGTACTGTGTCAACCACGGACGGGCTTCCTCACCCAATGCCATCTTCTCCAGATAAAGTGATTCATCCTCCTCATTGAAGCCCAAATAGTCATTTATTGCTTTGCCATCAAATAGCACTTTTAAGTTCCGCACCTTGGTCACTTTGGTGCCTTTCTTGATGTGGGTAGCATTGGTGTAGAATTCCTTGACCAGGTGCTCGTTTGCATCCACGCAATTGCTTAAGAAGTACTCCCATCCCACTCTCTCTCTAAACTGTCTTCTCACATTGGGGTTATGAGGCAAGAGGTCTCTATCCACAAAACTTCGCTCCGGAATCAATTACCTCATAGGCCGTCATTCTCTGAACTTATTGTAGGCCACCTCACTTACAAAACGGTCCTGCCATGCCTCCGGATTTCTAGTTCTCTCAACTCCTCCCACCTGAGGCTCACCCCCTTCTACTTCATCCCCTACTTCTGCTACGGGACTTTCTCCGGATAATGAAGCTGTAGGAGATGTGGAATATTCTTTGGCACTGCCAGCAGCTGAGCCCTCAGACGACTTAGAAGATACTTGCACTGGTGCCCGGGCAGTGGGGGAGCCTTGAGAGTGGGCTCATCTGTCAGCTTGAACCTGTCCGGGAAGTCATCCATAAACTCCGGGACGGAGTCAGAATCAGACAACTCCCTAGAAGGCTGATACTCACTTTCCAATGAGTGGGAAGCAGCTCTATCAGCGGCCCGGATCGCCTTCCTTGTTGCTTTTATTGCTTCCCGAACTTGGGGTATCAGTTTTATCTTTCCACGTCCCCTCCCCCGGGAGGACTCTCCTCCTCCTGGTGGTTTATCACCTTTGCCTCTTTATCTCACCATTATCTGCAAGCAACATTCAGTCATGCTATGTTAGTAGCAATATAATCAATGTAATACAGAGTTGCAAGAAAAAGAGTTGCAGACAGTTCAGTTATTGCAGAGTGCGGACCGAACAAAATTCGTTGCGGTCCGCGCAGAGGTGAGGTTCAGACTACCCACTCTCTGAATCAATGCACTGCGGACCGCACAAAATGGCAATGCGGTCCGCATTGAGGCACCGCGGACCACACAAAATGCACTGTGGTCGCGGTCCTTCAATGTACAGCTTTCAGAACTTTTTCATTACGGTCCGCACAAAATACCATTGCGGACCGCACTGGGGCACCGCGGACAGCACAGAATCCACCTCGGTCCGCACTGAGCGCCCAGCAGCAATACCAACCTAGGGTTTATGTGTTCATCAATATTAGTCCAATTTTACACCTATTGAAGAGCCCCTAAGTGTTGGTTCAGTCATTTACTACCTAATCCTAATTAACATAGTATTTTAACTACCCTAAGCTATAAAATCACTCGAACTACCGAGAGGTATAGAGTGGATAGAATCGTGCAATGGTTATATCGTAATCCCCAAATATGACAACCTAGCCTTAGACACAAGAACCCGTTAATTATCCACCTAGGTGATAGTCACTCCCCTAGTGCATTTTAACCAATTAGAACATCTTCAGTAGTCGTCTCTTAGCTTAACGTAGCTCAATTTAGCATATTGGTAGTATACATTTAGAAGTAAATCAAAAACCAAAAATGTTTAGAAGTGTAATTAGGAACAAGTACGCAATTCTAACTTAGATAGAAACTCAATTCCAATTTCTAGCTCCCTGTGGAAATCGATCCCGACCTTATCGGGTAAAAGCTGATTCGACTTCTCTTGCTTACTTTATAGTAGTACAGGGTTGCTCTGATCACCCTTTTTGGCGCCATTTGCCGGGGAGTACGGTCTTGATTATCTATCTTAGTAGTTTTTGTGAATTGTTCTTTTTTCCTTATGATGTTACTTAATTTTGTGTGTCACAACTCTCAGGTGCAAAATGGCAGCAAATAACGATGACCCTCTTGGCAATGTGGTTTGCGGGGGAGGAGGCTCGATGAATATAGGAGATTGATGGAGGTGCCTCTTGTACCTCAAGACACGTAGAGGCCACCAGGCCAATGCAAATGAAAATATTCCAGACCCTCCTCCGCCACCTCAAAGAGTGGCCCCTCGATTCATCCTTCCCAACAAGGCTATGCGATGCAATGTCCCGCCCCGGATCCGGGCGGGCAATTTCATATTTACCAACCATTACTGCTGACATTGTTGACAGCGTGGGTACTTCGACGGTGTGCTCCCACTCAGATGCTTACAACCATCTAAGCGGGTTCGTGGATACCCCGTTGGGAGCAAAGCAAACCAGTGTTCCGAGGTGCACTCGATTGAGGCTCTTCCTATTTTCACTAGAGGAAGGCATTGGATTGGCTTGAGTGGACTTCCCAACCTTATTCCATCGCTTACTTTAGGATGAGTGGCGGATAATTTCATTGCCAAATTTTTCCACCGGGGCACATGGAAGCATTTAAGGGACGAGATCTTAGCTTTCAAGCTGGAGCCCACCGAAACCATTACAACGCAGATTTGGGAGAGATATAAAACCATGGTGAAGGAAGTGCCCCAACAAATGATATGACAGAGCAATGAACAACAAAACCTTCTACTGGGGCATCAATACACGAATCAATGCATAATGAATCAATTGGCTAGTGGGTAATTTCATGAAAGCTGCCTTATGGATGAAGCTTGTGCTTATTCTGACGAAATGGCTGGAACATCCTCCGCTTGGAAAAAGTAGGGCCAATGTGCCACAGGGTGGAACCCACGGTCACTCACTTTGCACAAAGAACTACATGGACCATGGACAGCTATAGCAGAACTTTATAACAACAATGAACCAATTTAGCAAAGGCACAGTCGCAAACAAGTTCAAAATCCTTCGCCAAGTAAAATGCCATGGATTGTCAACATGCTATTGAACAATAGAAGACAAAGAGGTCAACAAGAACCAAAGAGAGTTCGAATCAATTTGACAATGTATTGTGGTGAATTCCAAGATGATGGCTATAATGGGCAGGAATGAAGAGGTACAATATGTGAAATTAATTATCAAGGCCAAAGAGGCAATTCTTCTAAACCAACATCAATAATGGAGATTCCCAGGGGCCAATTGGGGTAACCAACAGCAAGTCAACAATAATTGGAACAATCAACAACAAGGGAACAACAATTGGCGGAAACAAAATCAAAATCCAATCGGGGGCAATCAAAACAACAATCGGAGAAATTCAGGGAAACTGGGGCAACAACAACAATTGGGGTGGAAACAAACAACCAGGATGGATGGAACAAACAACCAAGAAATTAGGAGCAAGGCTTTCAAAGGCCCTCAATGTACCAACAACAGCAAATATGCC
>NW_017671581.1:113639-198548 GCF_001879085.1 Nicotiana attenuata | reverse complement strand
CCCTAATTGACTTTCTCAAGATCAATTGGGTATGATCATTTGTGCAAGCAATTGAGGTTCAAGTCGGGTATTACGATCTCTCGGTTTAACCCTTTAATTGGGGCTATCAATTCTCTTGAGTACGCCCCAATTCCTTGTTGGACTAATTCTAGAGACTTAGGCTCTCTTTCTCAAGAAGAGCCAAAATCAACAAAGCATAAACTAGTGTTTGCAACCACTAATTCAACAATAAAACCATAAATTAGTCCAAATATCAAACACCCATAGACATTCAAACCTTAAAACACAAGACCCATCAATTACCCACACTAGGGTTGAGCCACAACCCTAGCTGATGGGTCTAGCTACTCATGATAATAGAGAAAAACAAAGAAATAGATGAAGATAAACCCATAAAATTAAATTACTAATTAAAACATGAAGAATCAATGGTAAAACTATTGTAAAATTACTCCAAATGGCAAGAAAAGCCTATTCACGAGCGCAGCTCTGTTCTAGAATCTAACTTATGACCTAAAATGGGAAAAGAAACTATTTATACTAGACCTAAAATCTTGGACAAAAATACCCTTGCGGGGCCAGTGCGGACCGCACAAAATCGAGTGCGGCCGCACTAAGGCTTTCAGCTACAATTCTTGCTCTATGATCTTGGCCACCGCGGACCGCACAAAATGTACCGCGGCCGCGATGGCTCCTGTTGCTGTCCGCACAAAATGGAACGCGGACCGCATTGGCCCCTCCAATTTGATACTCTCGAAAGTTGAGCTCTGTGAACCGCACAGAATCGAGTGCGGACGCAGTGAAGTCAATGCGGACCGCACAGAATTGAGTGCAGCCGCGTTGCTTTTCTGTTTGAGATTGGTACTCTCTGAACTTCTCCTTTGCGGACCGCACAAAATGGTGTGCGGCCGCACTGGCCCTATTTGACTGAGCTTGGTCTTGTCTTGGTACTTGTGCAAGTTTCACTCCTTTTTAAGCTGGTTTTTGACACCTTGTCACCTTGATGATCAAACCTGCAATCAAGCACGACTTGTGAGCCTTTAGGACTATTTTGTACACATTTCTAATCAAAACTTACGGAAGAAGGAGTGTAAAATGCATCATAATCCCTAGTTATCAACTGCTAGTAGGTAACTCAACACTAAGAAAGAATCATTTACCTTTAGAAAAAGAAAGCTACTCAAAAGAAAGGATAAAGTTAACTATAGCTATCAAATAATTTTGTCGACGTAGATCCCAATAGCTTTACCAACTGTTTTAGATTCCTCGGCTACCTATCAAGGCCATAAACAATATTAGGTTAATATTAGCAGAATAAAAACTAAAAATATCAAAATTTAAACAAACACAAACTTAATTGAACAGAAAAGTAACAAAACTTGACACAAAAATAAAAGAAAAAAGAAATAAAACTATTAGCATAAATCGACAGCTAAACCAGTGAAACCGACGGCCGAATCAATAAAATTGACCGCCAAACGGTGAAATTGATGGCTTAAGTAGTGAATCGACAGCTAAAATCAGTGATGTAAACTGATCTTCGTCCAATACACACACATGCACGCCTAATATCAATCAAATCAATGGCTAAATCAGCAAAATCGAAATCTAAATCAGTGAAATTCACGACTAAAATCAGTGATTTAAACTGATATCCATCCAATACACACACATGCACGCCTTAAATCAGTGAAATCAACGGCATTTTGAAAGGAATTACATGAACGACTTGAAACCGGAGACGTATTGAAGCAAGTATTTATCAGAAAAGGGCTATTTATAGACGAATTCGAACACATTACCTTAAACGAGTTAAAATCTTATCTCCTTACATAAAAGCTAAAGGATTTGGGAGAATCATTAAAGGATATGACCTTAAACGATTTGGGGGAATCAGTATTTTTGAGAGAGAAAGAGAGAGAATGTGTATATATATATATATATAGAGAGAGAGAGAGAGAGAGAAGACCGTCTGTTTAGGGCTTTAGGAGTTCTTAATGTTTAGACTCTATTTTGCCTTGTTTAGACTCTATTCAAAACTAAAATAAAGTTTTTTAATATTAAATATTAGGGGAGGAGTTCTAAATATGTAGAGGAAAAAGAATTATTAAAAATTGGTCTAATTAGTGGCAGTTTTGAACCCTCTAATTTTTTTTAAAAAAAAACATTTTAACATATGCACTATTGGCGTCTGGAACGCCACCGTATAATGATATATATTGCGGCGGTTTTGATGAACCGCCGTTATCTAACCGCCGCAATAATTCCGGTTTTTTGTAGTGGGATTACGATCATCGTTTTTACTTACAGTTTAAGTATAGAATCCTGATCTGTTGAAGTAATAAAGAACTATGTGTTCTCTCTCGATCACTGAAAGCAGCTTCCATATAAGAAGCTAAACCAAATTAGGGTACATTGCCTTTATCTCTTTATCTTCACATCATTAACAAAGAATACATGATTCAAACTCTGACGTTGTGGTTTGAATTGTATGCTAAGATTTTGAACCTAGTGTAATAGTAGCAATTGCACCGACTAGCCATTTTCAGCTCAGTAATTAAAAAGTAGTCACTATCACATGTAAAATTTGAAACTCAACTATAATGAATATTTTTCAATGAACCTTTTGTGAATCTTATCTGTTTTAATAGCATAATTTTAGCTTATTAGTTCCTTGAATGCATGGCGTGGTGATTTTAAGGCCTAGAACACTATAGAATAGCTGAAACGAAATTAATTTTGGGCAGGTTGCTCATTTGATTGGTCGGTTAAAAATAATTAAATCTGCTAGTCAAATATATATTACACACACACACTAATATACAACATAACATATTTTATCGGTTATTATTTTTAGGAGCGGCTAAACTGTACAGTTTTTCCATATTTTCTATCTATCCAATTAAACAAATTTAAGATGTTGGGTCAATCAAGGCCCCAAGCGGGAGTTACATGGACTAACCAAAAAGGAAAGTAATGTTTCTTCTGAGTCCATATTAGATTTCCTATTGGACCGAATAAGGACCTTTTGAAGAAGATCAGATATGTTTTTTTTCTATTACCTTATGAGTGACCTCGTAATTTCTCTCTGTCTTTGACAAGAAGTTTTGACAACAAAACCCAAAAAAATCCTTTGCTTGTTTGATTTTACAAATGGAAGAAAATTCGGCCTCAAGCTGATTGTCTTAGCTGATCCAGAGATGCCTATGGACCAAATATCTCGATCTTGAACAAGAATTAAGAGAAAACTACCCTCTATAGCCCCTCAAAATTTTAATAGCCCATATTTTTACCCACTTACACAAAATGGCCTTTCGGTCCAATTTATTTGCAACTAGTAGCCATTATCTAGTTCCAATGCATTTGTCTTCCCAAGACAACATTTAGTCCTAGCCTTTTTATCTTTCTTTCATTCTATCCAATGCACACCTTTTTATCTTTGTTTCATTTTATCCAATGCACAGATTTTTCTTCTCATTACCACTTTCATTCCTATCCTCTTTCTTTCTCACATCTATCTTTCTCTGTCTTCGTCTTCCTTTTATCTTTCTTTGGTTATTTTTTTTTATTTTCCTTCCCTTCTCTATCTCCCATTCAGAATCTATATTTTTCTCTTTATTTTTTACTTCACATTGGAAAAATTTGTTTGAGTACCTAGAAAAATCACAAATTTTTTAATTCAATTCTTAGAAAGATTTACTCAATTACGATGCATGATACAAGAGTGACATCAAAAGTTGTGGGTTTTCTAGTCAAGCTTCTTCTACTTATTCTTCTTCGGTCATAATAGTATTTTGTGAGTGAAGAACTTTAACTGTGAGTATCGACGTTGGGTCTAGATTTAATGGGGTAGTTGGATGATACACATTGTATAACTTTTGATGTAAGTGTATATTGTATTTTTCAGTATATATTATAAAAATTATATATAAATTATTATAATGTATAAAAATTGTATATATACTATCACATTGTATAAATTTTGTATATAAAGCGTATCCTCTATATTTTAGTGTATCACTAATGTATCATTAGTGTATATTTATTGTATAGTGACAGTCTGTTTTGTATATATTTTGTATAGTGACAATATATTGTATATAAATTATATAGTGACAATCTATTTTGTATATTTTTGTATAGTGACAGTCTATTTAATATATTTTTTGTATAATGACCGTCTGTTTTTGTATATATTTTGTATAGTGATCTAATATGACCTATTGTTAATATCTAGGTTTACTTGACAATCAGTTAGCTAAAGGTATTCACTATATCTTTTACTTGACAAACAATAGGTCATATTAAATCATTTTCAGTATATTTTGTATCATTTGAAGCCCAAACTTCGTCTCCACACCCCCAAAACCCTCTTTAACAGATTCATGAAGGTCCAAGAGCAAAGCTACCCAGAATTCTAACTGGAGTTTATTTTGCAAATAAGCTGTATGAACACTCAGATATACCATTTTTTTTATTCACCTTTCATGAGACATATGACAGAAGTAAAAAAGTAGCTAAATGGAGATCATAATGTGATAGTGATGTGGATTCCAAACTTTACGGTCTGGTAAAGTAGAAATCACTTCAGACCAAGAAAAAAAAGAGTAGAAAGAACTATGCCTCTGTTTTCATTTGTGTGTAACATTAGCCTCTGTCCCTTAGGGTAAATCTGGTAAATTTGAAACCATAAATTAGCTTCGCCATTGCTTAAAAATGACACGGATAACCTATGAGGCAAAATCTTATAAGTGAAGCCAAATCTCTTGCCAAGTCTAAGTCTTTCTTCCGTCAATTTCTTAAAATTCGGAACAAAATTCTTCATTGCATCATCTCCAGGGCAAAATACCGCCGTCAACATTGTCTTCAAATGCTCACCAGGAAGTTAGGGTTTTGAGGAGGTGGTGGTTATGGTGTTGGGAGAAGATGAACGGATGGTGACAGCGGCAGAGAGAGTGGAGGAGGATGCCATAGAGATGGGGAAGAGTGGTAGTGGTCTTGGGCTAGCTTTTTAATTAGTTTTAGGCTATAAAATGCATATTACAATTTCGTGGCTAGTGGCTGATATTAATTTTTAACGGCTGGCCATAAATGAAGTTTGCTCAAGAATTAACTTAAATAGTCGTTCATCTAATATCTTAAATTAAAATATTCAGCTGATGTACGATTTATGTTTAACCCATATAATATGTACATAATCATATATAATTAGTGCGTAAATATGTATAGATGTTATAAAAACTAAACAGTGACTTGATCGGCTATTTGTATTAAAAAATCCAATTTTGAAGAAAAGCCCAAATACATGATGGACAAAAACTAAATTTCTGTAGTTGGGCTGCTGTCAGCCCAGGCAATGGTGCAATGCCAAGGCCTCGCTCAACAGACTACTTTCTGAGCTGAATTCTAGTCTTGTTATATTTTCTTTTGGGAAACTTACAAAAATGTCCCAAATAAATCTCAACTTACCAACCTCTAGCCATTAGTCATAAACTTACCAAAACTAGCCAACAAAAATTGAAACACCAAATAATAAGGTTCTTTCTTTCAAAGAATCACATGCAAAAATCACCTTCCATATTTTTAAGCGTGATTAGCAACATTAGATACAAGACGGAAAGGAAATTTCATGGACGGGGTAGCAAATAAGGTGATGAAATACAAAAATATATACAATATACCAAAAAACTAAACAAAAAAGGAACTTTTTCAGTGGGTATAGTTGAAATTCATTGAAAATATATAGATAAATCAATATACAAAATTTGAGGAAGATTGAAGGTGATTTGGACTGGTTTTGTATCAAAATTCGTAATTAAATCGAGTTCAAAAAAGTCTTCTGCGACACATGTATCAAACATGTATCACGCATGTATCTCACACACAGGTATACATGGATATACATGTGATACACAATTGATACAAATATGATACATATGTGATACACAAATGATACACAATGTGATACACATATCATTTTTTTTTTATTTTCAGTTTTTACGTCGAATTTTCAATTCAAACCACCTCAAAACTTCACCAAATCATCCCAAAATTGAGATTCAAGCTCCTTAAGTTGTGCCCAATCTATTATAATAACACCCACTCAAAACAAAGCAAAAATTTGATATTTTTTTGCTTCAAATAGCTACTTGGCTAATTTGGCTAATATTAGTAATATTTTATCAATTGGCCAATTTTTGTAATGAGCTACTTATAAATGGACATAGCTGGTAATTTCCCTTTTTGACTTAAACATTTATATTATCAGATTATTTAATTTCTTGATTTTGTACGTTTATACGCCCTCACGGAATAAACTTTGGTATCTAGAGGGTGTTATTGATGAGAAATTTAGTTTAATTGTGATATATGGTGTAGTTTGATGTATGCTCACAACAGAATTTAATGCAAGGATAAAAAGACGGACGTTCGTGCTGCAATAATCGTAAATTTAATGATTGCTACAAGTTCAAGTTCTAAGAATTTTGAACAAGAATTAAAAATAGTTACTCCAAAATGTAGTATCATGTGTTGATTCGTCATTAGTTAAGAAGTCATTCATTGAACTCAAAAATCCAGACAGATAACTATAAGAGAATAATCGGCTAAACAAGCTTTATAAGATCCAACCTAAGATAAGAATTAATCGTTGAACATAACTTGACTCCATTAAAGAAATATTCTGATTATTTTAATACAATATTTATTGAATGAAATAATGAGATAAAACCTAATCTGCTGATGGTTTACAATATCGATAAAATGTCTGATTTTGATCTTTTTGTTAGTGAAGGGATAAAAAATGCAACCCATTAAAAGTAGTCACAAAGTTACAAATAGATTATATGTGAATGCTGAAAAAGTTACTAAACATTTGGCGAAAACCATAATTAACAATGCTACTAGCTACAATGCTTATAGGAAATTTTCAAGGGCAATATCAGCTATGTTCATTTATAAGTAACTTATTATAAAATTACAAATTCATAAAATAATATAAATATTAGTTAAATATTATTAATATTAGCCAATTAGCTATTTGTAGCCAAAAAAAGTCAAATTTTTATTTTCTTTTGAGTGGGTGTTATTAGAATAAATTGGATGCATCTTAAGGAGCTTGAATCTAACTTTTGGGATGATTTTGTGGAGTTTTGAGGTGGTTTAAATTGAAAATTCGAAGTAGAAGATGAACGTGAAAAAAATAATGTGTATCACATATGTATCATATTTGTATCAAATATGTATCACATGTATATCAATGTATATTTGTGTGTGAGATACATGCGTGATATATGTGTCGCGGAAGAATTTTTTGAACTCGATTTTAACTGCGAATTTTGATTTCAAATCAGTCCAAATCACCTCCAATCTTTCTCAAATTTTATATATTGACTCATCTATGTGTTTTCGATGAATCTCAACCATGCCCATTGAAAAAGATCCTTTTTTTTGCTTAGATTTTTGGAATCTTATATATATATATATATATATATATATATATATTCGTCTTGCATCTAATGTTGTTAATCACGCTTAAAAATATGGAATGAGGTCTTTGTGTATAATTCTTGGAGAGAAAGAACCTTATTTATTTGAGTTTTTAATTTTTATATGTTCTTGTAGTTTTGATAAGTTTATAATTAATAGTTAGAGGTTGGTAAGTTGGGACTTATATGGGACATTTCTGTAAGTCCCCAATGTTTAATATTTGGAAGTGGTATTAGAGACATTGGATAGTGGGTCATTTGGTCGGCACTCTTTATGTTTTGTAATGCATATTAAGTATTTATAATAGGAAATTTTATATGCTATAGCTAAACAATGCACCCTATTTATTATAAACTAAAATACTTTAAATATATTATTATTTATAGCACTTTGTATATTTTATAGCAATGTACAAATATATACAACTTATCCCTCAACTTTTCCATCAATCCTCTCTCTTCTCCCTCAATTCTCTCTCCCTTTTCACTCTCTCTTTGACAAGGCCGCCGTCTTCTCCGGCGACTCACCGCCACAGCCAGATCTGTTCAGATTTCTGGCGACTCTGCTTCAGATTTTCAAAAGCTCAATCTGTAGCCATGGCCAGATCTGTTCTCCTACTCCCTCTTAGCTTCCACCATCGGGAGTGTACCATCTCCATCACACCTCCGGCACTTCGGAGAAAATAGATCCGAAATTTTCCGCCACAGATGAATTTACATCTAGCTCTGGTAGCTCAGTAAAGGGAATAGATCCGAAACTTTTCGATATTGATCCATGGCTAATGAGTACAGATACAAATACAATGATACAAATATTCTTCTTTGCTATTGAGTCACATACAATGATACAAATACATTGTATTCTATACAAATACACTCGAATACATTGTATTTTGTACAAAATATTATTTTTCACCTGTATTTATGTATTCCGAAGGTTATTTTTGGTGGTAGATCCCTGTGTTTCTTGAATTTTTTGTTGTTTGAATACAGCCGAATACAATATAAAATAGTTAAGAATGAATATGGGTTAATTAAATACAGTGTATACATCTGAATTAAATACAACGGTATACAAATTTTCTTGATTTTTTGTTGTTTGAATACAACTGAATTCAACAAACAACAACAACAACCCAGTTGAGTCTCACTTAGTGGGGTTTGGGGAGGGTAGAGTGTACGCAGACCTTACCCCTACCCCGGAGGGATAGAGAGACTGTTTCGGGGAGACCCTCAGCTCAGATACAATAGATTTGTAACAACAATAGAAACCAGAAAAATGGTATCAGCATCGTAAAAGACATCAAATAAATAGAAATCCAATAAAATAGAAAAGTCTAGCAGTCCAAGACAAAACACTATCAAGCTAGCCGGCACAACAAGGAGAAACGCTCGGCTACCGCCTAACCTACACCCTTAATGCTCGACCTCCACCTTCCTATCAAGGGCCATGTCCTCGAAAATTTGAAGCTACGCCATGTCCTGCCTGATCACCTCGCCCGAATACTTCTTAGGCCGCCCTCTACCTCTTCTCGTACATGCTAGAGCCATCCGCTCACACCTTCTCCTCTTCCGCACATGCCCGAACCATCTAAATCTCGCTTCCCGCATCTTGTCATCCAAGGGAGCCACGCCCACCCTCTCCCGAATATCCTCATTCCTAATCTTATCTATCCTAGTGTGTCTGCACATCCATCTTAACATCCTTATTTCTGCCACTTTCATCTTCTGGATATATGAAATCTTGAATGGCCAACACTCAGCCCATACAACATGGACGGTCTAACCACTGGTCTATAGAACTTACCTTTAAGTTTTGGTGGCACATTCATGTCACACAGGACTCCAGACGCTAACCTCTATTTCATCAACCCCACCCCAATACGGTGCGTGACTTCCCGTCAATCTCCCTGGATAATTTACCCTAGGTACTTGAAACTCTCTCTCTCCTAGGGATGACTTGTGAGTCAAGCCTCACTCCACGCCCGCTTCTCCCGACACGTCACTGAACTTACACTCCAAATATTCCACCTTGGTCCTACTCAACTTGATAACCTTTAGACTTCTAGGCTTGCCTCCATACCTCCAGTCTCTCGTTAATGCCGCCTCGCGTCTCATCAATCAAAATTATATTATCTGCGAACAGCATACACCATGGCACCTCCCCTTGAATATGGTGTGTCAGTTCGTTCATCGCCACGGCAAATAAGAACGAACTGAGCGCAGATCCTTGGTGTAACTTCATAACCACCGGAAAAGGCTCTGAGTCACCTCCCACAGTCCTAACCCGAGTCTTAGCTCCATCAATAATATCTTTTATCGCCTTAATATAAGCTATCGGCGCACTTTTTACCTCCAGGCATCTCCAAAGAACGTCCCTAGGGACCTTGTCATACGCCTTCTCTAGGTCAATAAACATCATGTGCAAATCCCTTTTCCTTTCTCTGTACTGTTCCACCGACCTCTTGATAAGGTGCATAGCTTCCGTAGTAGAACGATCCGGCATGAACCCGAACTAGTTCTCTGATATAGACACCGCCCTCCTTACCCTCCCTTCCACCACCCTCACCCAAACTTTCATGGTATGACTCAGTAACTTGATATCCCTATAGTTGTTACAATTCTGGATATCATCGTACTCCACCTTCACTCATCTAGCATCCTCTTTGTCCTGAAAATAACATTAAACAGCCCAGTCAGCCACTTCAAGCCTACTCTACCCACATACCTCCAAAATTCTATTGGGATCTCATCCGGTCAAGTCGCTTTGCCCCGACTCATCTTACGCATCGCTCCCACGACCTCCACAACCTTAACACGCCTGCAGTACCTAAAGTCTTGGAGACTCTCGGAGTGCCCCAATTCCCCTAACACGATGTTTCTGTCCCCCTCTTCATTTAGAAGCTTATGAAAGTACGACTGCCATCTTTGCTTAATCTGGGCCTTTTCTATCAATACACGACCTTCATCGTCTTTGATGCACCTAACTTGATCCAGGTCACGAGCCTTCCTCTCTCTCGCTCTGGCTAGCCGAAATAACTTCTTGTCCCTACCTTTGGCCCCCGGTTCCTCATACAGCCGACCAAACGCAGCAGGCTTAGCCTCCGTGACCGCTAATTTCGCCTCCCTCCTAACTTCCTTATATCTTTCTCTGTTCGCTCTCCTCTGCTCCTCGTCGGTGCTCTCCACTAACTTAAGGTTTGCCACTTTCTTTGCTTCCACTTTACCTCGGACCACATCATTCCACCACCAGTCATCTCGGTGCCCGCTAGAGTAGCCCTTCGATACCCCTAACTCCTTTCTCGCCACCTCCCTTATACAATCCGTCGCCGCCGCCCACATAACGTTAGCATCCCCACCACTCTTCCAGGCTCCCATAGCTGTTAACTGCCCCTCCAACTCATGCTGTCCTTAGTCAAAACTCCCCACTTGATCCTCGGTTGACCCCATACAAACCACTTCTTCCTCTTTATCAAGATACCGACGTCCATCACCAGGAGCCTATGTTATGTCGCGAGGTTCTCACTCGGGATCACCTTACAATCCTCGCACAACCCTTTATCACACCTCCCGAGGAGGAGATAATCAATCTGAGTCTTAGCCACCATACTCTAATCAAATGCTCCTCCCTCTTCGGAAAAATAGAGTTCACAATCACCAACTCAAAAGCTCTAGCGAAATCCCTCCTCCGTTCCTATCCCCAAAGCCGAAGCCATCGTGCACCTCGCCATAGTCACCAGCAGACGACCCAATATGACCATTGAAATCCCCTCCTATAAATAATTTCTCCGTAAGCAGAGTACCCCACACCACCTCATCCAACGCCTCCCAGAAAGCGGCTTTTAACCTCTTCGTCCAAACTTGCTAATGACATTCAGAGTGATCCCTCCAACTGCTAACTTAATCGCCATCAATCTGTCATCCACCCGCTTAACCTCTATCACTGACTCTCTGAGCTCCCTATCCACCAAAATACCCACTCCGTTCTTGCCCTTCACGCCTTCGGAGTACCACTTTAATACAACTGAATTCAATATAGTGAAATTGAATACAATGTAAAATATATTAGAACAAATACATCCAAATCAAATAAAGTGTGTACAAGAATTGATACACGCTGATTTATTGCGCTTTCCGTTATTAAATAGTTGTAATCCCTATTTTTTAGGCGTTACGTCACATTTATAAATGTAGATGTAATACATATTTTTAGGCGAATTAACTCATTGTATTTATAAATACAGTCGCGCGAATACATCAAATACAAGACGGTAGCAACTAAATTGTAGCTTCGACTAGTAAATATGGAGATTGTAGCTATAGCAAGTTAATAACTACTTAACTATAGTGGTTTCTAAAAATTCCTCTTTGTAATATTAACTCCCTATTACCACAAAAAAAAAAAAAAAAAGTCATACTCCATATACTCAATTACCATCGGAAAGAGATTCCAATAAATAGTTGACATTGATAGTAAGGCTCTTTATACAAATAGCCTGGCTTAATTCATTATTTACCTCTTTTAGCTGGTATACATAAATTATGCATGGCTATACACATTATGATACATATATTAATATTATATATCTCGTGGTTATTTATTTTTAAGTGGTTGAATGAGCGGCTACTTACAGGGTGAATGATTCATATTTAAGACTAAGGTAGAGAAAAGTTTGGTCGTTTAATAGTAAACTAAACATAATATCTTAAAAAAGATAATATACTTCATTCCAATCTGATTAGTCGGCTCAAATGTGATTCAAACGTTGTTTAATTACATTTTTAATAATAACCAATTATAACTATAGAACTATGCACCTTCGCCTTGATGATTTGATCAAAGTAGCATTGATAATTTATATTGTAATGAAAAACAATCAATTACTCGTTATGATGCGATTTGCCAAAGGTAGACGTTAAGATGATCACATAATCTAAGTATCCAAGTAAGAACAAAAAGCCATAATATTGAGCTCACTAGTCTTTGACACTTCAATGTTGATATTTTCCTCTTAAAAGTGTAATGCCTGTTTATTGAAATTTGTTATCCAGCTAAGAATTTAATTTTTTTCAAGCTCTTAAATTTAATTTCAAATAATATTCTTTTTACATTCAAGTACATATTCAACTAATATTATCAAATCCGAATTCGAACCTTAAAAAACTAGAAAACTCTTATATTAAAGAGACTTCCTTCAATATATAAGATAAGACGAGACACACGATGTAATCTGAATTAATCAAGTCAACATGTATTAAATTCTATATTGATCATGAAAAAACCTCATATTATTAAGTGCCTACTGAAATTCCGTATACTAATAAATAAAGAAACTCATTAAGTATTAATTACTTTCAATGACGTGGCTAAAGTCGGCCAACCCTAGTTCTAATTATGAGCTGCTTCTGGAACCTTCTACAGGTTTCTACACTCGTCGGTTCTTGTAGCTCTTTTCCGGACTAGTTTCTTCTCTTTCCCTTTCTCTTTCTAACAATTTCTGTTTCTTCTTAAAAAAAAACCACAATCTCACCTCATTGACCATTTAAAGATCCGTTTTTGTTCAGTATTTATTGAAGGAAAAAATCAAATAGGTCAAAGTGAAGAAAAGAAAAGTAGAGGAGATGGGGGTGGATTATTACAAAGTATTGGGTGTAGATAAGAACGCCACAGATGACGATTTGAAGAAAGCTTATAGAAAACTTGCTATGAAATGGCATCCTGATAAGAACCCCAATAACAAGAAAGCCGCTGAAGCTAAGTTCAAACAGATCTCTGAAGCCTATGATGTATGTTAATGTTTTCCCTTAAATCTTTGCATTTGACTTAAAAAGTTTCAACCTTTTTTACTTTAATAGTTTAATGGGTTCTCAATCTTTGATTCGTTTGTTGCTAGATTAAAGGTTCTAGTATTGCTAAAAGTTTAATTTTTTTAGAAAGGCACTGCAAATTAGAATCTTTTATAGGTGTTTGAGTTTCAATCTTTTTCCTTTATGGTTTAGTAGGTTCTTAATCTTTGATTCATATTTGCTAAATTAAAACTCCTAGAACTTTTAGTATTCATAATCTAGCAAAAAGTTGTAATTTTTTTAGGGAGGTAAACAAAAACTCGGCTAATTTGAATATTGTTTAGTTGTAAGGTGCTAGAAGAGAAGTTTGAAAAATCACTAGTGAAAGTAAACCGTTTTCCCCAAATAGGAAGTAGCCCGAAACAAATTGTTAAACCTTTTCGTCAGTTGAACCCCCTTTCCCACTACACTTGAAGTTTCTCTTATGTTTCGGGTTTCATCATTCTATAGATATTCAAAAAGGAAATTATTTTTACCCTGTTTACACATTATAATTTTTCAACAAAGCAGATTCAATTGAATTCCTTTCCAATAGGTGCCTGTGTGCCTGCTTTTCTTTTGCAGTAAGTATCTAGGACAGCGAATTTGTTCCGAATAATTAATCATTGGAGATTCTCTTTGATTGGTGTTGTTAGATGTTATTCGGTTGAGTGTTAAATTGATGACTTATGTTCTTCTGCATTAATGTTACTAGGTGCTTAGCGACTCCCAGAAAAGAGCTGTGTATGACCAGTATGGTGAAGACGGGTTGAAGGGTGGGGTGCCACCGCCAGGAGCAGGTGGGCCGGGTGGTGGTTCCCCCTTCTTCTCTACTGGGGAAGGCCCCCAGTCATTCAGATTTAATACTAGAAGTGCTGATGACATATTTGCTGAATTTTTCGGCTTTTCAAGTCCATTTGGAGGTGCTGGAGGTAGGGGACCAAGGTTTGGTGGTATGTTTGGCGATGATATGTTTGCATCCTTTGGTGAAGGAGGAGGCGGTGGTGGCGCATCAATGTATCAATCAGCTCCAAGGAAAGAGGCTCCCATACAGCAGAACTTGCCTTGTAATCTTGAGGATCTTTACAAGGGTACCACCAAGAAGATGAAAATTTCTAGAGAAGTTGCTGATGCGAGTGGGTAAGTAATGGTTCCATACAATCTGTTTGGCTGGTCTATGTTTATCAATCTTGCTGTTGAGCTTCAGCTTTCTACTTGCGATATTAAATGTGTAGTTAATAGTGGTGTTCCGTGTTCATACAGTCTGATTATCGTTTTGCTGTGTGTTTGCCCATCAACTTTTGAACTTATATTGTCTGCTTGTTATGTACTATTGGTTTTGCGATCATCTCGCAAAACGGTAGGATCTTATCCATTCTAGGTTTTAATGTCAATTACCTGGAATATAGTGAAAACGATAGTTATTACTCAATTAGCTGCAATACTAACGTCTCAGAAGCCTCCATCCCACTTAGTTCAGCTCACATAAAGAACTATCCTGTTGTATAATAGAAAGCCCTCTGCTAGGCAAATACTCTGAACGAGGATATCTGTCAAATGCCTGGATTTTATTCATCTAAATTTGGGATCTGGTTAGTGATCATTGCTAGTAGTTCCATTTACATTAGGATACACCAACTTATGGTTGATGTGACTTGGTAACCTGGAGTTTCTGGCTATCCATGTTTGGAAACTAAATAAACCACATCGCGTTGCAATGTGACCTTGTTATCTTTGAAGAGTTCTTGATCTCATCATCCTAATAAGAGAACCTTCTTTCTTATATATTGATCTCTGCTCTAGAGTCGTAGGAAGGTGATTCGGAGGTAGCTCTTTTGTTTCTCTTCTGCTGAGAAGCACTTGCTATCCCTCAATCTTTTAAATCTGGTTTTCTATAAATCTAAACTTACAATGTAAAATAACTTCTGCCCTTTGCGATTTTTTCTTCAAGTACTTCATTGGCCTGCGGTAACGATAGTTGTGTGATAGAAACTAGTGATAAAATAGTTGTGCAGTGCCTTTTACCTTTCCACTTCTTCAACTTGAAGTTGTTTGAGAAATAACCAAGGATATTGGATGGTGAAACTGTAATTTTTTATGTCATTTGGCAGTTTGTTACCACAAGGGGCTAAAATTTCCTAAATCCTAGTTAATAGCGTATTGTATCGGTTACCTATTTATGGTCAAGCTGATTAACTGTCTGTTATACCATCTTGTAACTATTTAGCTTGTTAAATCCTGCATAATTCAAAAAACAAAACAAAAAAGAAAAAGAGGTGAAAATTTTACATAATTTTGTCAAATTCTCCTAAATGACCTATGAAGCCTACTTTTTACCGTTCCTTAAGCCGAGGGTGGTTGCGTACACACTACCCTCCCCAGACCCCACGTATGGGATTAAGTTGGGTTTTTGTTGTTGTTGACCTATGAAGCCTACCTGTAGTGAATTTGCATTATAGGTGGAATAGGGACCTTCAAACTCCTTATGGAGCAGTAGTACAATATGAAGCTTCTGTAATTCCTTGTGAAAAAAGTGCAAGTCTAGCAACTCCAATTCTTGAGATTTTTAATGCGTCATCAAGTTCATGGATTTTCATGAGTACACTAGCTATTTGTAGTATCAGGATCTAGTTCTCAATTATTTTCCGTCGGGCCTTTTTAAGATTTTTTTTGCCAGACGTGTTAGATTATTTATATTGTGTTTAGTGGGTATCCATTTGCCTGCTGAACTTCTTTTGTGTACTTTTGTTGCTGTGCAGCAAGAGAATGCAGGTGGAGGAGATTCTAACAATCAATATTAAACCTGGTTGGAAAAAAGGTACAAAAATCACCTTCCAAGAAAAAGGGAACGAGCAGCCTGGTGTTATACCAGCTGATCTTGTCTTCATAATAGATGAGAAACCTCATAGAATTTTCTCACGCGACGGCAACGACTTGATTGTCACACAAAAGATCTCTCTGGTTGAAGCATTGACTGGTTGTATAGTCCAACTCACTACTCTAGATGGAAGGAACCTAACCATTCCCGTCAACAATGTTATTCAACCAAATTATGAACATGTTGTCCCGGGCGAAGGTATGCCGCTTCCAAAAGACCCGACAAAGAAAGGAAATCTGAGAATCAAATTTGACATCAAGTTCCCTGTTCGTCTGACTACGACCCAGAAAGCTGGGATCAAGGAGCTATTGGGTTCTTGAGCTTTATGCAAGCTTAGTGCTGGTTTGTTGTGATGTGTACATATTTTCATAGAACCATTTTAAAGTTATGGAATGGGGTGTTGGTTTTAGGCTTATAGGAAAGATGCCACCTTAGCGAAGTAGATTTTTGCGAAATATTTTGCTTTGTATCTTAAGGGTGTTGTTCAGTGGTACCATTCAACAATAGCAACGCCATTTTTGTTCGTCGAATAAGATTAAAAATTTGCATGGCAGATTTACTAGTGTCATCTTGCTTGTCCGTTCTGAAATAATAGCTAGTAAAGAAATATGGTGTTGTGGTAAAAGGACTCATAGAATTTGCGCCTTACCTGCTTCTCTCTCTCTCTCTCTTAGCTTCTGTGAAAATTTAGTTGGTATTTATTGTATGCTATAGTAGGCTACGTTTTGAGGGGATCTTATGTCACACACTTGCCGAATCGAACAGAATAAAGTTCCTTCTTTTGAGGTTGTGAGAAGCATCTAATAACTGTATTTTGGGAGAATCGTTTGTTGAATGTGTAGCCGACGGCTACACACTCAACAACCCATGATTTAGTAGTGGTTAGAGTAGAGCATGTCTGCAAGGACCTAATTGTGCTTATAATGTGCCTCCTGAAGTTGAGGTCTATAGTTTGAGTATGTACTGGTTTATGGAAACAGTTAACTCAAAGGACATCCATTGTAGAATTCTATAGTAGTAGTGTTTAGTTATTTAAATGGGGCTATTCTTGGGGTTTCCTGTAACTGTGGATGAAGGTGGGAATTTTTCAAATAGACTGTTGGTTTTTGATCTAAGTGATGAGAAACCAAGTGAAATCTAGTTCATGTTTGTCCTTTGGACTTGTCTGTGGATCGGATTTCTGTGATTTGGCACGAAAAGGGTCGCCATTCTGATGAATCGTGTGATACGTGTGTTGTTTGGGTTATGAACGAGTATGGTAAATTGGAGTCCTGGACGGAGAAATTTGTTGTGGTTTTGAAGAGTGGGATTTCACATGCTATTGGGTTCAGGGGAAATGAGGAATTTCTGGTAGAGAGGTGGGTTGGAGATCTTCTATCATATGATCCTGAGAGCAAGGAATTTAAGGATCTTGGTATCCATGGTAGGAAAGATTCCTTCTTCTTGAGCAAAGTATGTTGAGAGTCTAGTGTTGCTTGACGCAAGCAGTGCCAGTGGGGCTACAGCTGATGCCTCTGAGGAAACTGGAGTTTTAGAATAATCATGCAATGAGATGGGGAGCTGTTGCGAAGCTGTTATTCGAGTGCCATTCTCGCAACAGCTAGTCTTTGTGATTAGCCTTATATTCTGGTCTCATTGTGTTTGGCTTGCTATAAAGCTCAAATCCTGGTGATACTATTTTGAAAACTTATGCAGTATAGTTTGTTAGGGATTTAATCATTTATATATCGACTTATAGTAGCATTATAGTATGACTATGGCATCCTTGCCTTGTTAACCTATCTTGTACTGAACTTGTAATCAGTTCCATTTGCAATTCTGAAACTGTTTAATATTTTGCTCCATTTTCTGGTTTTTTAGATAGGAGTATTATTTTTGTTGTGAAGTTACTTTTGTTTTACCATATATATAAGAGTAGCTTTTCCTTGGCTTCTCAGACATAACATTTAGACCAGCACTATCTCACTTAATCTAGCTTCTAGCCATTTAATCTCAGTTCCTAGATTGCTTTCCTTTCTTGTGCTTGATCAGGTTGCCACTCGGGTACTGCTAGAATGAATGTGTAGTTTTTGTTGCACTTAAGTGCAATGTTTATGAATTATTATGACATTGATACTGCAATTGAAATTGCTTTATCCTGTTTGTGCTGAAAAATGCATGCTGTTCTTTAGTTAGTATGCGTCCTGTTACTGTCCCCGAGTTTACTTCCTTGATGGATTTGGCACTTGTTTGAAGCGGGATTAGAATTTCTAGTCTGAATGGAAAGATCATTTATCATCAGTTTGAGTTTTTATTGCAAGAGGTAGGCATACCATACTAGTTCAAAGTTCAAACTCACTGGTCCAGCTGCAAGCAATTCAACCACCATTTTGGTATTGAAGTATTGGTTTTCAACCGAGATGCACTCCAGTGATCCAAACTGCACTTGATGGTAGCTTTATGATGATTTCTCAAATTAATAATGAAAAGGTTTAACTGGATTATTTCATCATCCACCAGAACACATACATTTTGCACCCTTTATATATCATTTCATCATCTGTTTAACCAGAATTGCATCTGCAGTTGGCAGTGGTAGCATTTTGGTAACATTTAGGTCCAGAGTGAAAGTCATATTGATACTTAACATTGGAAAGGCATAGTATGTAGAAAAGAACAGCATTGTTCAAGCGAGAGTTTCACTGCCCGGCCACACTTTGGAACGTGCACGTTCAAAAAATTGACCCCCTAGTTCTCCTTCCCAGCATCGTATATTATTTGGTCAGATCAGTAGCTTCAACGAAAATGAACTGCAAATGAGACAAACATATGGACGGCATTGCCACATTACATTACACGCGATGTGATACATATGTTGGTGTAAGAGGAACTACTGTACTATTTTCAAGTTACATGCTGACTATTAACAGTTAGAATAGAACTAGTGATGCTTTCACAACAACATTGTGGATACTTTACGAGCGCGTTCCTGTAGCTCCCAACAAACAGCGCTGATCGAAGACCTGCATTGAATTATCCATGGACCTTCCTCTCTTTCGCGCTCATTAGGAGAAATGAAACCAAAATGCCTGTGGGTTTAACTTAGCTAGTGACTATTGTAGTGTTCATGAACTATTCTCAATCACTATACTCAGATGATGATTCTGAATCTTTATTTGGGTTTTCAACAAGTTCTGCATCCATAAATCTATTCCCTTCTTCCTCAGACTCGGCATCAAAGTATCTTTGGACATTTTCGTCAGCCAATCCCTCTTCCTCATCCTCTTCATCACGGTCATCCTCATAATCATCAACATCATCTCCATCGGCAGGTTCAATATAATGTTCCCCAACACTGTATTTAACAATGTTTGATGCATGATCAGTTTTATCCCTTAAAACACCATAGTTATCAGCAATTAAATCTTCATAATCATCAGCAGTTGCTTGACCATTATCATCTTCAGATCCTGATGTTCCAGGATCGCTGTCATTATCAGGTGCCTCAAATTGAGCTGCTGCTGTTTCTTCATCTTCTTTCCATTTTTGCTGAATGGGGATGGTCACTTTTTCTATAGCAGCATTTTCAACGTTCTTGACTGGCTTTTGCCTATTACGAACAGAGCGACGACCTCTTTTACGTCGTGCTTTGCCACGGTCTCGACTTTGCCAGGCTGGGAGGTGGTCAAATCTGCCACTGTTCTTTGTAGAAGTTCTTTGAGCAGATTCAGATTTGGATGCACTAAGTTTCCTCTGAGATCTGCCTCCACCGACACGACTATGAGCTCCTCCTCTTACATGATTACGACCCTGTCCTGAATTAACATGTCTGCCTCCCACCTTAACTGAGAAATCTGGTTCTAGATTTTCATATTCAAGAGGAGCTTCAGCAGATATAATTCCCGCAACTCTCTTCATATCAGCATAATTTGTTTTAAGCGTCTGAGGCATATAGGGAAAGATTCAACGTGTAAATGAAATCAACAGGCAGAAGCTTAAAAA
Organism: Nicotiana attenuata; assembly: GCF_001879085.1. Lineage (NCBI taxonomy): Eukaryota > Viridiplantae > Streptophyta > Magnoliopsida > Solanales > Solanaceae > Nicotiana > Nicotiana attenuata. Next base: position 178,376 of record NW_017671581.1, on the reverse strand, counting down.
ATTAAGAGATGCAATGCTCTAAAGCAGAAAAGGAACCATCAGCTCATTGATTTGAAGCATGCAAGCTAGGAGTCCTAAATTGTTATTTAGTGCCAAAACAAAGTGGGTCCTTTAAAAAGCGGAATCAGATGCTAAAGCAAACCTTTTAAAAGAAATTTGGAAGCCAAAACCAGTAAAGCATTGACCATAATTAGGATACATTTGGTGTTATTTTGAAACATTATCATGTAATTCAAATGAGGGGAAGTCCTCCACATAGCCAAACCTTTTAAAAGAAATTTGGAAGCCAAAACCAGTAAAGCATTGACCATAATTAGGATACATTTGGTGTTATTTTGAAACATTATCATGTAATTCAAATGAGGGGAATGTTTCATCAACTGTATTCTGGCGTTAGGTTGAAATTTAAGTGTGAGAAATGATGGAGGCGTGCACGAGAAATGAAATCCTTATAAAAAATTACACATGCATTTAAGTGCAAACATCCCTGAAATCTGATAAGCAGCTAACTTTTAGGTCAGAACAACAGAAAGAGATGCTTACAATGGAATTTGCAGATTCTCTCTCTTTTAGAGAATCAGCTTTCTGTTGCTGCGTATAACAGAGGGAGGAATCAAGTTCCATAAGCCTTAGTGCAACAGCAGCTGTCGTGTGAGGAACCCAAGGTAACACCGCCATCCTGTCCAGATTGGAGTTGCTAACAGCACCCAACAACTCAGTTGTAGTTTCATAATCTAACATTAAATACTCCCTTTTGATTGCACCTTCCAACAACGTCAGAATCTAAGAGATACAAACAGGAAAAGGTGGTTAACAACATTGCATTCAGATTTAGAGAATACGGTAAATGTGCTAGAAGAACCCAACGATAGAAAGGAAAAGACAACTAAGGTCACATAGGGTGTGCTTTTCATTGTTGATGCTTAAGCAGTGAGTCCCAGTAATTATTATGTCTTTGTAAGTATTCTCTCTTTTTTGATGAAGAGATCTCTGCATATTTTGGTAAGTTACAATTCAAGTTGATAAGAATGATCAGCAAGTCCTATGTGTCAAAAACAGAAATTATCGACAAATAGAGGACCTGAAGTAGGTCACCAGCTGCTGAAGCAATATGCAACTTCAAACCCCAGGATCTTCGATATACCTCTGACCAAACAGGCTCAAGAGCTTCAGGAGGAATGCAGGCCTATAAAGCATATCACCTTCCGTTAAATCAAAAGCGCATACTGATGAAGTCACAAGTAATATGTTTGTTCAGAAGTCAATATGGGAGAGCGCAACCAGATCTGATAGTAGAAAAGAGTATGTTACCTCCATCGAAGCTAACTGTGCTCTTAGCAATCTAATTCGAAGAGGAGGTGCTGAGTCTGAGATAAGAGGCCGAAATAGATCCTCCAATTTGTCTTTGCATTGAGCTACATGCTCCATAAAACATGAAGTCTTTGCTAGACTGAATGTCGTATGACAACAATGACAGTGGTTATCTTCCAAGAAGTACGTGTCATGGCAATTATTACAAATACTGATCAACTTTTCACATCTAATCTTTCCATACTTCCTTGCACATAAAAACTGGGTATTAACACAATCTTCCCACATCCACTTCTCTAGATGTGCATATCTACTCAAGGCATCAGAATTCTCCATTTTGTTCCTTCCAATCCCAATAAGAAAGGAAGTTGAAGGTTCTGGTGTTTCGCAGTTTGAGATGCAGATTGTGCTTTTAGGGCTACCAGTTTTTGAACAACAATCATTGCTAGGTACTGTTTCAGAAGTATCCGCTTTGACGGGATTTGCAACTTTAGCTTCAGTGCACAAATACCTCCTAGAAGTTTCCTTGAAAGTTGCTTCAATATTTTGAAGCATTGAATGCAAATGAGATTCTCTAATTCCACGTACATCCAAAGAAGCCATTAAAGCATTGAAATCCTACACGTAGAAGAAATAGATTTTCATAAATAAATATTTAAGAGCCTTGATCATGAGCCTATAGTATGTTTGGGAGCACAAACAAATGAACGTGGAGACCAATATGTTAATTCATTAGCTTAAGAAATATAACCTAACAAATTTAGAAAAGGGACACATAATCCAAAAAATCCAACTGTGAAATACAAGGGAGGAATGGAATAGTGGTAAGGACCCTCCACCACAAACATAAGGGATTGTGGTCCAAACCACCAGAAGAGCGATGAGTGAAAAGGCCACTGTTGGCTCCTGGACAGAGGCTTTTGGGATTATTTTACCATATAAACACGGCAAAAAGCAGTATGTCTATTGATAATCAACAATTCCACATAAATCTAGATGAGGTATTGAGATAAAATTAGCCCCCCAAAATAAATAACGGTAACCAATGCGCCCACAAAAGCTGCTGATACAGAAGGTAATATTGTACTACCTTTTCAGAATCAATTAGTCTCCATCTACCATCACGTAGCTCAACAAAAATCCTGCCAGAGCCTGGATCATTTCGAGAGGGTGATGTGATAAACTGCCAGTACCGGTTACGTCTGCGATCTTGACCAAGGGGCAGAGACCGATAAACAAATGTCTCTTCCGCCCTATGGCCGATATAAGCTTTCAGCTGGGAACGCGACTTTTCAGCAACATATGCAAAATGCTGGAACTGCGAGTTATCCTGGTCTCCATAAATCTCTTGCATTGGGCAAGCCTTTTCTACAGCAACATTACTAGAATTATTGGATTCATCTGGCAATTTATGCATGGCTTCCTGCTGAAGTGAACGTATGGCTGCTACCTCATTGTGGCCATCAACAGCAAGAAGAGGACTTTGCCTGGCCTCCCTGGAAGTAACTGAGCAAAACTGTTCAGCATTGTTGCTAACAGATGGATATTGGACCTTCAGTAAAAACTCCTCTTTGAAACGACGTTTATCGAGCTGCGCCTCAGCCCAAATCTGCTTCTTCAATGCAGATGCAGCTTCCAGTCGCTCCTGAAAAGATTTCACACTAAGTTCACTAATAGGAAAATTGACAAGGAAAGCATCCAACACACCATTATCAACAAACCTCTAATACAAGGCGAATAGAATTCCCCTCATTTGCAACACCAATCAAGGCAACAAGGGCATCAAGGCGCTCTTCAACGGTTAAATCAGAATACTCCCCTTCTGTAAGCCCTTGAACCCATTTCTGACCAGCGTTGCTTTCATCAATCACTGCATCTTCTTGATTGAGATTACTTGAATCAGCACCAATTGCGGCTGATTGACTACCAGAAGTTCCTATGGGTTTTAACTCTCCGAAACTTTCTGAATGCATTATTCCGGTTGAATTCTGCAGACTAACATCTCCTGGTGTTTGTGTCAAGTCAAAACGTAAAATTTCTGATACATCTTCAGTAGAATTCGTTCCATCAGTTCTGTCGGTTTTATGGGATTGAGGAGTCTCCACGAATTTTAACTCGGAGACTAAATCATCAACCTCAGGATCATCAGCAGCATCACTTTCAGATTCATCATCCCTTTCAACCTCTTTCTCCACATCCTCTGCTTCTTCTCCATTCACACACTCATTTTTAAACACTCGAATTTTTTCCCTAGCAGCAGAAAGAATGGCATCAGCATCAGCAGGATCTTTCCTGTAAGGATCACGTAAACAATATGTTGAAGGAGCTGTTCTCTCGAAAAGCTTTGTATCTCTCGATAATGCAGCAGAAATAGATGCTTCAGGTGTCTTGCTGGTTGTCAGATCCCGAAGACCAGATTTCTTCAACCAAAAAAAGAAAAATATAGTCAGCTAAAAGAGCAGCAGGAAACAGCATCACATGATCAACAGATGATCTATATCTTTCAACAGCTTCCAGATAATAAGGATCACCAAAAATACCTGAATCTTTTCAGCAACTTCGAGGATATTAAGACCCTTACTTCCCTCGAGGGAAAGAATATGAAACGCTGCAAATTTGACTGTCCCAGGTGTCAATCGATGCCTAGATCTCCGCGGATTAGAAAAACCCCTCTCTTGCAATTTGGCAACTGCTTTCTCAGCTGCAACTCCACTCCGTAAATTGGAAATGATATCTGCTCCATCATTACCCTGTAGTTGCAACCAAATTGGAGGTGACATGATAAAAGAACCCACATTAACTAAAAAAGGAATGGTACCACATTACTTATGAGCTAATAAGTTAGATTCAATCCAGTCTTAATCTTTAGAGACAAAACAAACTGGGCATCTGAAGTACCTAATATACTCCCATCTGCCTAAGCCTTGACAGGCATAGTTACCCCCGTACCTGTATTGGCGGGGGGTAGCAGGTACCTGATGGAATAGTCGAGGCGTGCACAAGCTGGCCCAAACACCACTCTTCTTAAAGAGAAAAAGAGTACCTAGTATACTAGTGTATTAAATGCTTTTCTTCCATGATCAATAGTAGTAAGATAAATAGGAAAAATCTCTTGCAAAACACTAAATTAACCAAAAACATACATATATATATATATATATATATATTTTTTTTTTTTATTGGTTGGGGGGGGGGGGGGGGCTTAGCGCAGTGGTTATAAGTTGATGTGTGACCAGGTCACGGGTTCAAGCCGCGAAAACAGGCTCTCGCAGAAATGCAAGGTAAGGCTAGTGTTGTCAAAGGCGCGCTTAAGCCCTAAAGCGAGGCTCAAAGCATGTTGAGCGCTTTAGTGTCTCATCAAGGCTCTAAGGCATACTTTTCCTTGCCAATGAGTGTAATCATGAAAACGCGACACTAAACAATTGATATTTCACTTTATCGTCATTTTTTTGTCCATATATTTGTTATTCATGCTTATAATTATTGGTCTTGGACTACATATACATATTTTTACTTTTTCTTCATTTTCGCCTTTTTTCATTAAAGCCTACGCTATATTTGCGCTTTGCGCTTAAAGCCCCAATGGACCTTAGAGTTTTTTTGCACTTTTCGCGTTTGTTAACACTAAGTAAGGCTGCATACATAAGACCCAATGTTGTCCACCCTTCTATGGACCGCCGCGAATAGCAGGAGCTTAGTGCACTGAGCTGCCTTTTTATTTTTATTTTTTTGGGATAAGTAACCCCAAAAGACACATTCAAAATCAACACATCAGTCTGCTAGATTGCTTAAAGGGAATAACATTACGAATTAAATTTTCAAGGAATTGTACGAACAAAAGCAAGCAGTTAAATGGGAAAATGATCAAGGTCGTCTTCCCCCTTTAAGACCAAGCAAACATGCTCAAACAGGTTTTAAGCAAACACGTGTCCTTCCACATTGAATATGCAAAAAGTTTATTGAAACAAGCCCATCAACAACCTTTTAACCTAGCTACCAGTGCAAGCCAGTATTTTGCAAGCGACTGGCATTTAATTAAGCTTAACTTGACAAGTCAATTTCTTATGGAGGAGAACAAGAGGAAAAGGAAAGGAAAATCATACCTCATTTTCATCACGTGGATATGCTGGTCCAACACTTTGTTTTTTAAGCTTCGGCCCAAAACCAGCACACAGTGCAAATTGCCGCAGTATTTCAGGCCATGTCAGGGCATTCAAGTGGCTCTGCCAACTTCTTATGTCAAACCCCCATGCATATGCCTGTTACAAAGTACATCACTAAAACATTTCACAATGAGTGGGGAAAAAAACCACATCACATTGCTAACCAGACTAGCATCAAAGACCAATAACATATAAAAATCTACCCCTTCAACAATCTCAGGATGCCCGCCTCCAGGATTCGCTCCACTGTTTGGGTTTGCTCCTACTGCACTGGCAGGTGTTCTAGCAACATCTTCAATATCTTTTATTATCAATTTGAGAAGAGCAATATGTATCTCCGCGAGCAGCCTTGGATCCTGAAAGTAGTGTGCCCTAACGTTTTATATATGCAATTACCCTGGAAAATTCAAAATTGTAAATCCAAATAAAGAAATGAGGAACTTACAAAATCGTGAAATGCTTGTACAAACTCATCCAGAGTGAATGGCCAGAGACGAAGAACATCAGAAAAAGTAATTAAGAATCTCCAAACCTGGTGAGGAAGGGGAAAAAGAAATCCTTAAAATATAATTATAAAAAAAAATTCTTAGAAAGTGTCCCTATTCGTAACTCCAAGCAACCCAGATGCATAGAGGGCTCAGTTCACCATGAAATCTGGTTAAGAAATAACCCCGTAGGAGTTACATGGTTTTCATTCACTCCAGTCTAAATACAAGATTTTACTATTGATAGGCAGGATTCAATGAGTAGCAACAGTGATGGCCATGAAACACAAGGGTTACCTATGGGAGCCAATATATTCATAGTAAGCTATGTTAGTACCCTCTGCCTTCCAAAATGTTATCAGCCTTTACAATGTAGACATGTTAGGACGGACTTACTTTTTAATTACTTGGAGATCTTGGTAAAATTACGATTGAAAAGCTTGAACCATATCGGAAGAGACCATAGTACACAATGACCTTTTTTTCCTTTTTTGTAAAGGTGGTGTTGCAGCCAACTTTCACATTGACAAATTCACTAGGTGCCAACTACCTCCCATCAACACACATACCAGATAACTCCGCCAATGATGGTATAGACAAATGGGAAAAATTCACCAGGTCAACACTGCTGGTATCCAAACCTTGATTCTTAATATTATTACTCCGTCTCTTCGACCACTGCGCCACCCTCTTTGGGTCTAATGATGTATTCTATCATCGACATTTAATCCAAAACCAATGGTATTTTCCTGTTCCTGAATGGTTTTGAGTCGACCGAGATTGCGGAGTTTGCCACTACCAGAGAGGGGTATCATTTTGGGAAAACCCCAACCTCAAAAATCTAGTAAATTAAAATAAAGCAAGGACCTTCCATGCTCGTGGAAAATAAACCCGTTGAAGGAGGATCCTACAAAATGTTTAAATAAAAGTTGAATCGTAGAATATCATGTCTTTTATACAAATAGACAACACCAGAATCGTCCAAACAAGAGCTCCACCTCCTCAAAATTAAATACATAAAATGAACTGTGTGTTTTAAACAAGAAGAAGGTAGCAAATGGTCTCACCATTAAAATATTACCCACGTCCTCCTCAGAGCATATCCATGGCTCAACTCCAAATGGCTTTCTCAAGCAGACACTCTTTGGTGGAAATTCAATGAGCATATCTGAAGCATAAATTAATTTTGCATCAAAAGTTAGGAGCAACATATTGGTCATTTCTACTTCTCAAATATTCCTTCAAAATATGAAATAATGGAAAAAGAAAAAGGAACTGTGTTGTTCCCTTGGCTCATAGGTTTCAACTAAAGAGTGCTCATTTGAATGCAAACAGGCCATTCAGTACATAATATGTCATTGAGCATGTCAATCAACTGTATCTGATAAGAGCATGATACTACTCATGCTCAAAAAGACCATCCACTCCCGCTAACTATACAATAAAAAAGAAATACAGAATTAAAGAAGAGAGAGAGAGATCTGTTTCTATTGAAAGACATCATTAGACACAAACATGCTGTGATCCGCAGGGAAAAGCATGAAAGCACTGTCAGAAACAAAACAAAACAAATCATATATAACATGGAAATTAAAGATTCACTTTTCTAAATGAGGAGAAGAAAAGCACAGTACTTCTTGACACTCATATGTTGGACATGCCAGGATGCACTATTCCGGACGCTAATTTTAACAGAACTTTCAGTCTTTCACAAGTTTAAGAATTCTTTTTTTCAAGTTAAAGAATAAATTCAATTACTTTTAACTTCGAATGTGATGTTTTCTATATCCAACTAACTACTACAAATAATATTCTTTCCCCCCTTATATATTAGACAAGTCAAAGTAACATCTCAAACTATGCACCTAATCAAATAGTGTCACATGTAATGGGATGGTGAAAGTAGTATTCAGTAGTAAAGCCAAAAGCATTCTTTTCATGAAATAGCAGCACATAAAGGGCAACCCAGTGCACTAAGCTCCCGTTACGCACACAGTCCGGGGAAAGGCTGAACCACATTGGATCTATTGCATGCTGCCTTACCTTGCATTGCTGCAAGAGGCTGTTTACCAAGCTTATTTTTCAAGTCTAGCAAGTAAATTTCTGAGCAATATACAAGAACAAACTTTTACTGCATGTTAAGTATATGATCTGGGAACTACCTCTAAATGCTTCAAGGTTTTGTAGATTTTCACTGTCTAGTGACAAAATTGAGGGCAAACCCTTCTTTGAGGCTGCTAGCTCCATCAATTCCAGGCGCTCATCATCAATTAATTCCGTTGATTCTTTCGCAATTCTTCGGGCCGTAGCCCTTACATTAGCCGCTTTAAGCCTTGCAACCTCTTTCTCTCGGCGCATTTCTTCTTTAAGCCTCATTTTCTCTGCCTACAGAAGGTAAGGGAGGAAAATGAACTCCGTCTCCTGCCTAAAGCTATAGAAGTGACATATCTCTGATAAAGAAATTTCAAAATTACTTACTTTTATAGACTCTTTCTGCAAAAACTTCTCTCTTCGTTCCATTTCACGCTTTTGCTCACGCTGGTATCTCTCTTCTTCCCGCAGCTTTTCGCGGAGCAGTCTTTCTTCCTCTTTCCGCCTTTCCCTGTCCTGTCTCTCCATATCTTTCCTTATTTGCTCTTCTCTCTGAGGATAAACAATAAATAAGATTTCGAGTATTTAGACCACCTACTACATTATGATTCTGTCGCAGAGATTAAGGCCTTGATCTCAATTTTTAGCATTCATTGTCTACTACCTAGAACTGTCGCGGACTCAAATGGAAGGTTGGATTTTAAGTAATCAGGGAGCTAGGGAAAAGAAGCTATGCAAAACATGTGCTTTTTTGGCTATTATGGAGAGAGAGAAGTAGGAGATATTTTCTAAAGAATTGAATATCCGTGGCCAAGGTCATGAATTCTCTTTTGTTTCATTGTATATCTGGTTTAAACAAAACATACCTACTGGTATAGATAGTTGGCTAGTCTTATGGGATGCTTATATACTGAACCTAGATAGTTTGTAGAGTTAGCATAATATTGGTGTAGCAATCATGAATTTTTTATTTATCAAAAGAATAAATAAGATATCAAGTAAATAACACTTCTATCGCTGCTCTCAACCATACAACATTTTGTGATGAATAGGAGAGAGAGAGAGAGAGAGACCTTTCTCCGCAGCATGTCTTGCTTCTCAAGCTCTTTCCGTATCCTTTTTTCATGGGCCTCCACTTCCCTCGCAATTCTCGCCTCTTCGCTCTGCAGGATATATGTGAACTATGAGGCCAAAACCTAAAAACAGGCCCGATAAACAGCTCTCTTACCACAGAGACTGCTTGAGTGATAAAGTATGTTCAAGAAGCAGGAGAATTCATCCTTGTTACAGCAAAGCCTCATGCAAGGAATTCTGTCTACCTTTCTATTGAAAATTTTAAAAGATGATGACAAAATTTTCATATGTAAAGTACAATATGTTTTTTATAAGGTAAAATTTTATTGGAACCGTACCAAGCTGGTGCAAAAGGAAATGGAACTCATAGAAAGACCAAACAGAAAAGCTGCAACTATTTCCTTCCTAACAACTCTAAAAAAATCCATGTATTGGTCCAGACTAACAGATTGATAAGGTAAAATATGTTTTTATACACACTTCTATACAAATTTTAGAAGAAGAGTAGGTATCTGTTGAAACCTTTCGCTTTCTCTCCAACCGTTCCTCATCATGGATGACTCTCGCCATAAACGGACTCTCCAATGCCGTCATTGGCTGACCACCATAATTAGCCTCCACTTCTATGTTCACAAGAGATCTTTGTGGAACAGCATCAGCCTCTGCAGAAGCTGGAGATATGTGACCCTGCTTCCCTTGAGGCAGAAGATTTAAAGTCGGGATCTGACCAGGAATACTATATCCAGAGGCCACTTGCTCACTCCCATGCATAAATGACCTCCCAGTTGATAACATGGTTCTGCTGCTCTGAACTTCAATTGAACTATAATAAGGAGATGGTACAGATTGTTCATAGGCATTGCTTCTAATTGATGGTTGCTCTGGAAGAAACTGGTATTCGTGCAAAGTCCTTGTAGTACCCTGGCATGATTCTGAATTGTTAATTCTCCTCAAGTACTGTAGGAGTTAATCCTACATCTACATGTCATGAAGAGTCCTTCTGATCTAATCAGAAAATGCTATACCTCACAAACATATAAAAACATCTTTTCCTTTTTCATTAATCTAGCTCCAAAGTTTATTTATTTTGGAACAAATATAATTGCATGCATTTTATGTGCCTTGACAAGCCCTCAACTATGATATGTTCTTCTTTCCTTCATCAGTTTGTGACTGTTTCAACCCTTTGAATAAAAAATGAACCAAACTTGTGCAAATTAATCATCTAAATTTATGAAAACAAAAGCAACGAAAGGAAGACAAGAAAAGAAATGCAAAAAAGAGTTTAAGTTAACACTACATAACCGTGTGTCCACAATCAGAGAGATGGCTAATGTCTGGCACAACTCTCATGTCTGTATTTGTGCTACTTGGCAATATTGCTATTCAACAAATCAAGCAAGTCTAGAAGTTTGATCAGATTTGCAAAAAGAAAAAAGTTAAAATAATAAAAGAACAACAACATTACAGAGGCTAAAGAAACCCATCCACATCCTGGGGTACTGTTGAGATCTTTCTAAGACCAAGCTACACTATAATTTATTCTTCAATTAATAGTAGATAAATGGTATCAGGCATCAGCTTCTACTAAGAAAACAATTTTTTATGTAGTAATAATTTATCAATGTAGTGCAACAACAGCAACAACAACGACCCAGTAAAATCCCACAAAATGGGGTCTGGGTAGGGTAGTGTGTACGCAGACCTTACCCCTACCCCGATGGGGCCGAGAGGCGGTTTCCGATAGACCCTCGGCTCAGGAAGACGGAAGTAAAACAAGAAGAGACAATTCATCAATAACGTCAGCAGAAACCATAGAAATAGTAATAGAAGCATAAAAACCATAAAATAGATGGCATGCAATAACAATACCCAGTAATTAAGGCTCGGGGCTATGATAAACAGAAAGGATAGTGTGGACTCAACATTAACCCCTAACCATCTAAGATCAACCCTATCAAACCTACCTCACCCTGGTATGAATGTAGTGCAAGTGGTATAAAAGTAGAACCTAAAGGAATATATAGTTCTCTATAAACACCACCAATTATCTAAAGCTAATAGGAACCTCGGCGAAGATTTCTACTAAAAAGTTATTCTAATCATCTTCCATGCTTTTTAGCTGATAAAAGCACCAAACAATACTTTGTATGCCTTCACTCTTCATACAAATGTCACATTTCATCGCGCCTCTAATCAGACTTATTAATTGTTTCATGAAAAAAATTTGCTGACCTTGATTGAATTAACATCTGGTTTCTCATAGATTTGGGCTTCAAAAGGTCTCCCAACTGGCTTGTGCTGCATAGCTGCCACTGTTTCATGCAAAAAAGAAAGCATTCATCAACTCTGAACATGCCTTCATAATATTAGGGGCTACATATGTAAGCATATACAACTGAGCAAAATAACCAACAGAAATGAAAACCCAGGAAAATTGACTATAACTCATTCTTTACGCTTTCTGAACTAGCAGAAATGCAATAGACATGAGAGACTGAGGAGACAGATATATTGACAAATTTTGATATACCATACATGGCAATACAATTTCACCCCTCAAAGGAAATCACATATCCTTTAAGTTTGTCAGTGTTCATCCAATTGAGGCTGCAATTAATTCCCTCAAGGCTAGGCCATGAAAAGCAGTCAGCATCTCTCCTTTTTTTGGGGGTTTTTGAAAAAGTAATATGAAAATAGGCAGTTATACAGGTAGATCAACAGTAAATTTTTCAAAAGAAAAAAAAGAGTATATTCCTGCTAATCCTCATATAAATCCAACATATAAGACACTAAGGGGCCGTTTGGTTTGTGAACAAGTTATACTGGAATTAAACAATGAGAGGATTATTTAGTGGATATATTTTTATTTGTAGATATTGGGTTTATTGGACTAAAAATAGGATATAAGGGTATAATATAAAACAATGTGTTTAGTTAAACTAGATAAACTTGGATAAACTTTTAACTCCAATTTAACCTTAGCTTGTTGAAAAAACTATGGGAAAATTGCTGTGAAGAAGGGCAAATGTGTCATTTTGTTATTTTATGCCACGATTAGTATAGGATTGTTATCCCATTAGAGTGTCATATAAAAATAACGCCACAATTATAGTATAAAAAATCCTGGGATCACTAATTCCAGAATCAACAATTCAACCAAACCTGGGTTAAAATAATACCCCATTTGATCCCAGGATTAATTTCCTTATCCTTGTAATCAAATGACTCCTAATTGTTCCTGCTGATTCATGTGCACAAGGTGTCTTTTCTCAAGACTAGTTTGCCATTAGCACTTCTCACCACCAAAAGTTAAAACAGCTCGCACTATTTTAGATAAAAGGTAAATGGATATGTTACTAAGGACCAAGAACTGGAAAGTCTTTGAAATTAACTATACATGTTTTTTCCAAATAGATTAAAAATAAACTTTCATCATGCTTTAAGTAATCAACCGGGCATAGTTCCAGCAGCAAGGTTGAGGCCAGAAAAGCAATTAAATCTCCCCCATTTGTCTAATTTACCATTTTCCTAGCGGATGGTTCACATTTGGTTTTTTGGAGTCGCCTGACCAGGGCTGAGGGAGCTTTGTAATGGCTTGTCTAGAGCCCGCCAACAAGACCCAAGCCTCCTTTGGACTTACTGTTGATGATAATAAAGCTCTAATTTCTTCTTTTGAAGTTTCTAATTGAATTACTTGGTCGTAAGAAGGTGGCATGGAAAGGGGAGAGAAATAGCATTGCCTGGTTCTTTTTTGTTTCCATATCTCAGCAAGTAAGTGATTTGTAATATAAATATTTTATAATTTTTCATAAAAATTTATTCTCATTGTTTCGCTCAAAACTATTTATGCAGTTTCATAATTAATTAGGAACACTTCGGAGAGACACGCTGCTGCTCTATACTGTAAGGAATACAACATTTGGCCTTCACATCATGCCTCTTAGTGGCTTAACATAAATGAAACTGGGAAATTTTCTTTTTAAACGCGACGTCACTTAACATGACTACACTTGCAATAAGATTAACAGATCTAATAGTCACATGCCAAGATGCAAAAGCCTCCTACTAATCACGCTTGTTTTACGTTGAAGACCTTTAGAAAATATTTTCTTTGATCAAGTAAAAAATAATTTTATTAGTAATTCGAGAACTCCTGATACAAGATGTATATAAAAAACGTAGAGTATGAGAAAATTATATGATTCTCTACCAAAGACACCTAATCTTCTAAGGAATCTGAGCAAATCGGAACCTAATGGGTGCACCAAAAAGATAATTAAACCAGGATCCTCAAATGTGCAAAATCAAGCTACAAAGAAGCTCTTTTTTTTATTTTTTATGACGGTAGTGTCTCGACCAACTTGCGCACCTCGACTATTCCACCAGATACCCGCTAACTCACACTATCATAGGTACCGGATAACTTTGCACATCAAAGCTCAAAGATCAGGAAGATGGGAAGAAATCATTCTTGCCTCCGTTAGGTTTTTGAACCTGAGACAGATCCTCCCACTTCATTGATCACTATTTTCTCTATCCATACTGTCCACATAAGTGCTAGCGGAGCAATATCCCAAGCCCAGCATCTTCTCTTCCCCATCCTATAAAGGCCCAGCTAAAAAGTGCAACCTTCACAGTACCCAGCTTGGTCCATAGTATCAGAATCATCTTAAAGTCTCCCACCATAGACGATTTTCTTTGTGGTCCAGGGATCCAAACTGATAGAAGAGAGAAACTCAATTTCTCTCAAGCTATCAGCTCAAAGTAGAAACTCTTTACTGAGAATCATCTACTGCTCCCTAACACCCATCTCCAAGAATCTAGCTCCATACTGGGAAGATCTGTTTATAGAGCATTTCAAGCAGACTTTGAAACCCTGCTATCTCCCAGTCATGAAGGCTCCTTCTAATATTAAGATCCCAAGTTACGCTCCCCTTTTAATACTTTAGCCAAAGAAAAACTGATAAGTTAATATGCATGTTCAGAAGTATAAATGTTTGCTCATTGTTAACAAACCATTTGAGTTACATTAAGGTTAAAATAAAACAGAGAACAAAGTTTAATTACTTGTATCAGCAAAGAGGAACTACTTGGAGATGGGCCAATATGTAAAACTGTAGCACTCAATTTTAACACAATGGTGCAGAAATCTCAGCATCTGGAGTCTCAGGCTCTCAGCTTATTAGCGTACATCCATATTAGAGTGACCCTTTTATTCCAATTAGTATATTAGAGATATCTTCATTGAAATTTAAAGATGACACTTCTACTCGGATAAATTTGTACTCATTCACTTCTCACTTTCCAAGCTTCCTAAAAGTGACTCACTCAAAAAAAGTAGGTTGCCACCACTTGTATCACTTCCTATAAATTCAAAGTAATTACACCAAAACATTGCGCAGCTAGGAATAGCACACACTTGTTAATTTTCTGCAAAGTTTTGTTTATGGTTAGTATTGCCGAGTAGAAGCCCTATGCCATCAACATATCAAAGGAGGTGCAAGTAAATAGGAAGACTTGAGCACCGCCTGACTGTCTTCAGTCGACAGAACAGGATCAGAAACATCAAAAAGCACCTTGATAGGCAACATAGTACGAATTTGAGGAGTAGAGGTCCAATGCCAGAAACATAGCAAAGCAGATGGAAGTAAATTAACCCATACGAGTATTACTAACTATCACAGTTGAAGAATAAGATCATAGATATCACTAAACACTTTTGATAGGCATACTCAATAGTCATCAAACTTCGCATACATTGCAAGGCTACAGTTCTTATAAGAGAAAGACAATGACTAAGCATGGGAAGTAAATATACCGATTGGTGCACCAAATGCACCAGGTGGTAAGGGATCAAATTCCATTCCGAGGATAGGCCCGTCTTCCCTTAACGGCTGCCCCAACTGTGCCTCCACAAATGCGATTGCCCGAAGCTCGGATATGGCCTGAGGTGGCTCATAATATCTCTTCAAAGCTTGCATTTCAGTTCTAAACCTAGGAACTGCAGTTCCGGGTCGATGAGCAACTCGCTGCTGATGGTGCTGTTGTTGCAGCTGCAAGTCCACGAGACCAAGCGGACTTACTCTTGAACCAGAACCAAAAGCATGTTCCTTCCCAATTTCACCACTCACTGCCATTTCATCAACCATTGCTACAGGTGAAGCTTCCTTCTTCTGCCGCTTCACTGGCGTAGTCGCTTTCCTGTCCTTCAGCCTCCTATGACAGAACCACATCTGCAGTTGCCTATCTGAGAGCCCTAATTTTACTGATAACTCTGCTCTCAATGCTTCTGAAGGATAAGTTTCAACTACACAAAAAAAAATTAAATTTCAAGTCCATCAAATAAACAGCCTAAAACTCCAAATGCAACAAGAAAACAGCATTAATACCAAACCAATAAACAATTAAAACCCAAAATAGGGAAGATCAATAAAAAGGAAAGACTGAAAAGAGAAAGATAACAGACCAGCATAAGTGTTCTCAAGAATCTCTAACTGAGAAGCTGTTTTCATTTTGCGCTTAACCTTAGGCTCCCCCCCTTCTGGAAGCTTCTTTTTCTCAACATCAGAACTTCCACTGCCTCCACCAGTAGCAGTAGCAGCAGCAGCAGCACTACTATCAAGCTCCATTCCAACAACAAAGATCAAATTTCTAACTTCTTTCCAAATAAATTACACCTCCAATGATCAAAATGAAACTAAAAAATAGCAGCAGCCAGCATTTGGGGCACATCAAAATCTCATCTTTTTAACTTCTCTCTCTAAATTAGGGTTAGAGCAGATAGATAGAAAGAGAAAAGAGGATTTGGGGGTGTTGCTTTTGGTATTGACGAAAAGACAGAAAATTAAACACACCCACAAAGTTTATTACTCACAACTGAACGCATTATCTATTCTCTCTCTCTTGCCCCCAAAAAGTAAAAAAGACTCTGATTGAGATGTGTGGTGAGATTTGAGGAATATCGATAATAAATAACTCGCCTCTCTTGAATTGATATTATTATTATTATTGCCAACAGCAGTTGTACTCGTACTACTAGTAGTACTAATACAAACTAGTATGAGTAGATAGAAAGAAACAAATGAAATTAAAGAAGAATGATGAACACATAAACACCCACCCATCAAAAATCTTTTCTTTCCTTGAAAATTGTTACACTCACATGCAAATATGAAATGAATATTTGACTCTGTCATTCTCTGTGTGACTGATGTAAAAGAGATTAGACAGACAAAAAGAAAATGAAAAAGAGAAAGAAAAAAAAAGGGAATTTCTTGGTATAAAATTCTTGTGGTATAAATATATGGGATGACTTTGAGGGTTAGTATTGTCAGATGCTTTGAAATCCAACGCTTTGATTCACAAATGGGTTTGTGCATTTGTGCTTTCGGAGTTTTCTTCCTTTCTCTCTCTCTACAACACTTTCTCTTTCTCTCTTCATATATAAATATAAAAGACCGACCGGTTTTTTCCTCTCATTTTGTTCGTTACTTTTGTACTTATCTGGTCGAGGATTTCAGGTATAAGCGAGTCGCCTTGTTGAGAGTATTACACACACGCTATTGTTGCCGTTGGATGGGAAGTAGAAAAGTATCTGAGAGCGCGTGCGTCAATATAAAGACAGAGTCGAAAGCGAGATGAGTTCAGTTTCTTCCCCGCATTATGATGTGGGCTCCAGCTAATGGGACTGTTTGCATTTTTATCGTTAATTTTACGGCGTGTTAGTGGGAAAATGATTTATCTTAATCTTTGGTTGAGCATGGTTTGATTAATGGTATCCGATTAATGATTATCGAGTAATTTATCGACTAAACCAAATAGAATTTATTTTGAAGAATCATTCAATCAATACTAAAATTTTAATACCATTTAAGATCTAACAGTATTTTTTGAATTGAAGAGTCTTCTTCCAAGTTCCAATCTAGTCATATTCAAGATTACTCATACACTTATCAATCAATCAAACTTTCGGTAACATTCATTCTTCACAAAAAATCCAGATTGTAAAACCAAAAATTCAGAAAATCAGACTTTAATTTGTTAGATGCATGCAAAAAAGGACATAAAACCAGAAAATCTAGCTATTACGGATAAAACCAGCGAACAATGCAACAAATTACTTTCAATAGTACTTCATATACATAGGAGTAAAAGTATAAATATAAAAATTCTTAACGGGTTAACGGTTTACCCTATAAGAAAATTGAATAATCCGCCCCAAATCGCTAAGCAGTTAATTATAAAATCTCAATCCGTTCACCATTCATTATCCCGATAATTCAATATCAATAAGCTAATAAGCCATCGGTTCGATTCCATTAACGATTTCGATTCGATTTGAACAGCCCTAGATCTAACTAATATATGTAACATTGAGTTTGAGCCAATTATGGACCAAAATAAATGAAATTATATATCTCACAACTCGGACCTGTCTAACTGTTTTACAAAAATTAAAATGTTTATAAGATTGTTTTGCAAGAAATTAAAATATGTGTCACCATACGTTTTGGCATGTAATGAAAAATTTACAAGTATGTAAGATTATGCAAACACGTGTGAACAGTGGAAGAAGAATTAAAAGGAATTATGAGATGAATAGTTTTAAAAAAAAATGAGAAACATAAAATATTTTTATGCTGGGGAGACAGTAAAATGTGAAACACAGAGTGTGCTGCAAATGACTCCAACAGCAGCGGAGAATGTCTAAAGGTTCTCATGTGTTTCTTCGGATAGAAAGGATGTAAGCAATTTTGCTTACTTTACGCCTATGTTCCTATCTCCCGAAGGTAAAAAAGTTATTTTCGATAGACCTTCATATTAGAAGAATCTAGAAGCTAAGAAGAGAGAATTAAAGATGAAGAAATGAAATCTTATTAACATTCTGTTCTTCAATGTACAGCAGTGTATATTTATACACTGTAGCCTCTAACTGTCTCAACTAACCGACTCAATACACAAGGTCACGTGACTCACGTGACTTCAATACTCCCCCTCAAGCTGGAGGGTGGTACACATCTAACACTCCTAGCTTGGATAACAGGTAATGGTGTTGAGCTGGACCCAGCCCTTTTGTAAAATGATCAGCTAGTTGATGTTTGCTTCCCAAATATTCTGGTTGAATCAGTCCTTTCTTGATCTTCTCCCTAATGAAATGGCAGTCAATCTCGATATGTTTCGTTCTCTCATGATATGTTGGATTAGCTGCAATTTGCGTTGCTGCTTTACTGCCACTGAACAATTTTACTGGTGTTGATATGTCAACACTCAATTCTTTCAACAGACCTTCTAGCCAAACTACTTCAGCTACAACTGCTGCCATACTTCTGTATTCAGCTTCAGCTGAACTTCTGCTTATGGTGTGTTGTTTCTTGGACTTCCAGGATATCAAAGACTCCCCTATCTTGATTGCATAGCCTGATACTGATCTCCTCGTATTTGGACAAGCAGCCCAGTCTGAATCACAGAAGGCTGCTAGCTTTTCTATATCAGTTCCCCTTTTTAAGAGTACACCTTGTCCAGGTGACCTCTTAATGTACCTTACCATTCTCAAAGCTGCATTCCAATGTGACAATTTTGGATTTTGCATGAATTGGCTCAGTACTTGCACTGCAAAACTGATATCTGGTCTGGTGATAGTCAAATATAGTAGCTTGCCCACTAATTTTTGATAACTTCCAGCATCTGTCAACTTCTCATCATCATATTTCCCAGCATGAGTATCATACTCAACAGATGTGAGTTTAAGGTTGACCTCTAGTGGTGTAGTAACAGGTTTGGACCCACTCAAGCCAATGTCTTCAAGCAATTCTAAAGCATATTTTCTCTGACTAAGCAGAATCCCAACTTAGACCTTAAAACTTTAATCCCCAGGAAGAATCTCAACCTTCCTAGGTCCTTCACTTTAAACCTATTATGAAGGGTGTCTTTTGCTTCTTCATTCATCTTCTTGTTTCTCCCTGTGATGAGAATATCATCTACATACACTAAGATTATGACTATATCATCTCCATGTCTCTTTGTGAATAGAGAGTGATCATAAGAACTCTGCTTATGGCCTGCTTCTACTAAGGCATCGGTGAGCTTGATGTTCCACTGTCGTGAAGCCTGTTTTAAGCCATAAAGTGATTTAAGTAACTTGCATACCTTATGATCCCCCTGTCTGTGAAAACCTTGAGGCAAATCCATGTACACTTCTTCAAACAAATCTCCTTGTAAGAAAGCATTATTGACATCCATTTGTGAAAGATCCCAATATCTTGAGGCTACAATAGCTATCACTGTTCTCACTGTTACCATCTTTGCAACTGGTGAGAACGTTTCATAATAGTCCAAACATTCTTGTTGTGTGCACCCTTTAGCCACTAACCTAGCCTTGTACTTGTCTATTTCTCCATAGCTTTGTACTTGACTTTATATACCTATTTAGATCCCACAGCTTGTTTGCCTACTGGGAGATCAACAATTTCCCATGTGTGGTTGTCCTCCAAGGCAGTTATTTCCTGCCTCATGGCTTCTATCCACTTCTCATCTTGAGAGGCCTCCTTAAAGCTTCTTGGTTCTGCAACAGTTGAGATAAGACCAATGTAGGATTTATGGGAGTCGGGAAGATGATCATAAGATATATGAGCATTAATAGGGTACTGACAGAAGGCTGAAGTTTTCTTCCAGTAACATAGTCTTTCAGCCATGTAGGAGGCTTAGAGACTCTACTAGGTTTACCCCTGTTTGGTTCTTGGCTATCACATTGATCCCCTGCAGCTAACTCTTCAAGTTGTTCACCTGCATTCAGGTCAACAGCCTGCTCATCTGCATCTTGTTCATTTGTGACCATCTGTTGTTGGTTCATCTCAGCTAGTATGCTAGAATCTGGGACGTTATCAGTGCTATTGGGACTGATATTTGCCTCAGAGTTGGCCAGGTCTTTCTCTACATCTGTTGTATTCTCCAAATCTTCCTCTACATCTGCTGTATTCTCCAAATGTGCTCCTTTTGAAGAAGTGTCAGACATAATATCTTGGTCATCATCTGAGTTGGTAATATGAGGCCTTGCTTCTGGTGTAGGAATTGAATCCAGCAGGAATGGATCACCATCTTCATTGTCTCCATGGTTCCTTTCCTTGAAAGGAAAAATAGTTTCCCTGAAGAAAACATTTCTGCTTATCAAGAAAGACTTAGACTCCAGGTCATACAACCTGTACCCCTTTTGTGTTTCTGAATATCCCATAAACACTGTTCTCTTAGCCCTTGCAGCAAATTTATCTTCTCTTGGTAAAACATTGGCATAACACAAACACCCAAACCCCGTCAAATGTTCCAATTTTGGTGCTCTGCCATGAAGCATTTTATAAGGTGACTTTCCTTTGAGGACTGTAATTGGGAGCTTATTAATTAGGTAAACTGCAGTTCTAATACATTCTCCCCAAAATCTAATTGGAACTGAACTCTGAATTGTTAGGGCTCTTGCAACCTCCAAGATATGTCTATGTTCCTTTGCACAATACCATTTTGTTGTGGAGTGTATGGGCAACTACTTTGATGGATTATTCCAAGATCAGAAAATAAAGCACCGCATTTAAAATTGAAGAATTCTGTATCATTGTCAGATCTCAGTACTTTAATATTCATACCAAACTGGTTCCTCATCACTGAAAAGAATTTAGTCAACACAACTATCACTTCACATTTAGACTGAATCAAACATACCCATGTATATCTACTATAGTCATTAACAATTGTGACAAAGTAATATTTTCTATCATATGTAGGCTGCTTATAAGGGCCCCAAACATCTAGGTGTACAAGCTCAAAACTACAGTCCGTTTTACTTGTGCTGTCTGGGAATGTTGTCCTGTGTTGCTTTGCCATTGGACATATTTGACACTCCTACTGAGCATGCTCATCTGCCAAACCTTTCAAGATGGGAATGTGCTGCATTTTCTGCATGTCCTAACCTTGAATGCCATACTTTGGTGTTACAGTTTTCTTTTATCACTGCTGCTGTTGCTACTGTTTTTATTGCTTCTCTAAGGATATAAAGACAATCTGTTTCTCTACCAATCCCCATCACCTTGCCACTGTAAAGACCCTGTAAAAGACAAAAGTCAGGGAAAATTTAACAGTGCAAACAAGGTCCTTGGTCAGTTTTGACATTGAAAGTAGATTGAACTTGAAGTCTGGCACATGCAGAACATCTTTTATTCTCTGTCCCTCTAGGATTATTACACTTTCTATATCTGTTATTTGTGGCTTGTTTCCAGTTGGCACTTGTACTTTTCTACCTATCTGACTTCCTAGCTTATTGATATCAACTAGCTAGTTTCTCCTTGTAGGGTGTGACATGATGAGAGGCCCCTGAGTCAATGATCCATTCAAAAAGGCAATCACTCGATAACATGGAAACGATACCTGCCATGTTGACCTTGCAATCAACAGCTGAAGATTTGTTTAGCAAGTCTACAAGTTGCTTATACTTCTCCTCTGTAAAATAATGGCCTTGAGACTAGTCTTAAGTAGAACTGTGTCCCTCAGCAGAACTATTTCCTTCAACTGTTGTATTATTTGCATAATTCTTGAAGCCACCAGCACCCTTCTCATGCATTGGCTTTTTTTTGCTTTTGAAATCAGGTGGATATCCCACAATTCTATAGCAATTCTCCTTTTGATGCCCTTTATATCCACAGTGTTCACAGACTACACCAAACCTTTTGCCTTTCATCACTTGTCCCCTGCCAGCTAACATGGTCAATGGCTCCTTATTCATGTCCATTACACCAAGAGCCCTTTGGCTTTCTTCTTGAATCACTAAGGCATATGCCTCATTTATTGATAACACATGGGTTTTAAACAAAATTTGACTGCGAACATGAGCATAAGTCTCATTTAATCCTACTAGAAATTGTACCAAATGCTGCTGATAAAATATTTCGAAAAATGGTTCTGATTCCTTACAATTACATCCTTTACCTGGTATTAAAGTGTCTTGTTGATCCCATAAATCTTTCATTTTAGTAAAGTATGTGGTAACAGCATCACTACCTTGAGTTAGGGTTCCGATTTGAGTCCAAAGGTGATAGAATCTAGTCAAATTAGATTTTCCAAACCTTTCCTTGAACTCAGCCCAGACCTTCGCTGCATATGATGCGTAGACGATGCTCGGCAACAACCGCTGCGACACACATCTCCCAATCCACGAGAGAACCACAACATTACATTGCTCCCACAGATCTGTTAATTCTCTTTTATATAAACTCTTCACACATGTTCCTTCTACAAAACCTAGCTTGTTCTTTCCCAATAAAGCCAAACTCATCGATCTACTCTACAATCTGTAATTTTCAGGACATATTAGCTTGATATCTATTAGACTGCTCCAGGCATATCGGATGGTTGAAGATAGAGTGAATGACGATGGTTAATTTGAGCTGTTGAGGTGTCTCCCATGGCGGACTAGCTGGTTGAAGAAGAAAAAGTAGATTCAGAGCCCTAATCGCTGCTCTGATACCATGTTAGAAGAACTAGAAGCTAAGAAGAGAGAATCAAGGTTGAAGAAATGAAATATCCTTAACATATTTGTTCTTCAATGTACAGTAGTGTGTATTTATACACTGTAGCCTCTAACTGTCTCAACTAACCGACTCAATACAAAGATCACACGACTCACGTGACTTCAATAGGGTGTTTTTAGCAAAAAGTTTTTCTCCTCTCACAAAATTTCAAGAAAGAAAAATAGAACTAAAAAATACATTTTTACGAAATCTTTTTGCACAAACTTATTTTTTTTTATCAAAAGATTACTCAAAACACATCCAGATGTTGTCCAAACGACTTAAGATATAATAACTAGAAAATTCCTAAGTATTATATTCTAATAATTAACTTTTTGTAATTTTCTCGAGAACAAGTTGTCACTAGGTTTGTAGGGATAAGGATTAAAGGTCCCTGTTAATTAGATATTTATTTAGCTTCATGTACGAAATAAACGTTAATTATTCATAATCGAACGATAAAAAATTACATGAAAATATGACGTATATTAGGAATTCATTGAATTGACATATCGGATTGATAATTTTCCTTTTTTTCGACTTAAATATAGATGTTGATTGAGAGTAAATGCGTACCCTTTGTCCCCAAAAGAAACTTAGGTGATAATTGTTGTGTTGTCCCAATTTTGATGATATAGCGCGGGCAACAATCCACCTGTTATGTTTAATACAGTAATTTCAAAAGAGAAGTAATATCGAATCTTGGTGCTTCGTAAATCTCAATAGCAATTGGTTATCAAAAGCACTAAATTTGTTATACGTCAGAGCTTTAGTGGTTAAATGATTCAATTAAATCTATATGTCACCGATTTAAACAGTAAATGCAATGCACATTACTAGTAAAATAAAGGAGGAAAGCTTTTCTAAAAAGGAGAAAAGGAGACATGAGTTGATGTTGGAAAAGCAAAAAGATTGATAGAGAGGGATAAAGTAGTGACTTTGGCTTGACTTGGTTTGGATTTTGGAGGTTCCAATAAAATTTTTGAAAATTCATTGTAAATTGAAAAGAAAACAAAAGAGTGGTGGGCCAATCCATACAGAGACAAAAGCTGTAAAGGGTAGGGGCAGATTTTTATACAACTTGAGCACCACCATTTCACCCTAATTACAGTTTGAAGCATAAAGTTGAACATAGATTTACATTATCGACGACGTGTTGAGGCACCTACTGTATTGGGTTTGGACTATATATGTATAGTTAATATATATATGTACATTAAGTTTTTATTTATTGTTGTCACTAATTAGTGGATAAAAGTATATCAAAAATTATAACAACTTAAAATTCTAAATCCGCTTTTGTTGACATGGTTGGATTCTTTTTCTGATGCAATATGCGACTTAGATTACGGAAATTGGGCTCCATTTATGCCATCAAAGAACTCCTTAATTATGTAGATTGGCACTTTACCAAACAGGTAAGACCATTTCTGTCCACAGTAAAAGGGAAGCTGACAAATAAAGGATTGCAGGGTGGGTAGAATAATGCATCCTTGCACCTTTCTACTTTTTGTAAATTATTTTTTAAATTTCTTTTAAAAAAAATTGGAAATCAATCAGATTGAAAGGTAAATAAAGAGGTAAATGATGAATATAAATTTCGAAAGTACTTTGTCTATTTCAATTTTCATGTTCAGCTAAGGTTTAAAACGTTTAGTGAGTGGGGAGTAGGGAAGCAGGAAGAACAAATCATGAGTCAAAAGTTAAAAAGAATTTCAAGTACATGCTTTCTCATCATATATTCTTTTTCTACCTGCTACCTACCAGCATAACAAGCACAATCTTAACACTCAAACTTTTTCCTTTTGTTTTTTTGGTTATAGTAGGTCACGGATATTGGTGGACGGACCATAAGTTTGATTGGAAAATATTAAGTTAATTTGTAGTTGAGACCAGATGTCTAGGTGAATATTATCTTCCCCTTTTGAGTAATATTCTCTGTGTGAAAGTAAATTATAGGGACAAGAAGAGAATCCTATAAACTTGACAATTTATGGGAATAAACAAAAGGATCAATATAGTAAAATGATAAATCACACACGTGCAACCATCAAAAGCTTTAAGTTTATTGATACCGATAGGAGTTTCTTTTACACAATAGATGTAGATATAAAAATTCTGGAAAAAAGAAAAAAACCACATAAGCATAGGGATATTGCATACATTGGAGTTTGGACTACAACATTCATAAGGCCTAAATCCAGCACTTGCGATGACTAAGGCCCAAACACTGATAGTTGGTCGGATGTAAATATCTGAATACCACCAACCCTAGCTTAGTCTACTCTGCAGCTCACATGCTACATTCATCCCACATCGCAAGAAGTAATCAGTTATTAGCACTTTATAATGCTCCTTCGCCCAAACAATGTGCACGACCTTACTTGAACAGGATCTGTTCTATAGGCTCGTACCACTGTATCCTTGAGTTCTAAGGAGACAGAAAACCAAGTCTGGTTGATGAACTATGGCTATGAGTCCAGAGCTGTGATTAACAGCTTCCTATGGTTCCTAGTGACCATGGAGCCGTAGAGGATCGTTCTCAGCTTTGTTCGCAGGCCTGGGATGGCCTCATAGCTTTCTGACAGACTACTTACCTTTTTTGCTTTAAACAAAGAATATCAAATGGCCACCTCTTTTATCGTCTGCAAATTTGAAAAGCATGAACTGGGAATTTGTAGCACTGACTCTTTCATTGCCTTGTTTGGAAATTGGGAAGAGTTACTCTATAAATCAATTTTGAACATGTTAGAATTCTAGGAGTCGTATGAACATGGATGAAAAAAGCTAAGGAACCAAAAAATAGGGTAAAGAAGCTATTATCCTTGGTTATGTTCCACAGTTATGCTATTCCTTCAATCCTCAACCAAACAAAAGAAGTGAAGAATTACTGAGCAAAAAGTTAAACCATTCACACCCATCAAAACGAACAAAATAAATTTGGATTCAGTTTTCACGATCGCCCTTTCGCTTAAGACCCCTACCAGGAAGTACGTCTCCTAATGGGTAAAACTTCAATGACTCCAACTAGGACGTGTGTCTCCAAATGTATTGGGCTATTTGGAAAGCAAGTTTACGAGATAATTTTATCCATGGTCATTGAACTTTTGTTTTGTTACCCAAAAGTCACTTTTCTTTTTTTGTTACGTAAAAATCATTCAACTTTGTGTTCATTACACAAAAGTCACTTTTCTTTCTTTTGTTACACAAAAATCATTTTACTTTGCTCTATTTATCACAAAAGTCATATTTTTACTTGAAAAGTCTATTATGCCCTTGATATTATATAAACCTTCATATTTATATAATGCCTTCTATATTATATACTATATAATATATTTTTAACTAGGTATTTTATTTATAAATAAAATAACTTAATATTATTTTATTTATTATTTTTATATATATTCGTATATTTAATTTCTTCTTAACTTTAATTTTCAAGATATATTAGTAGCGTTATAAAACAATTTTTTTTCAGCAATTCTTTTTTTTTGAATTTAATTGACCAATCAAAGTTGGTCGGTAATTTCCGACCAACTTTGGTCGGTATGCCCTTACAACCTTCAAAATAACGACCACACGTTAATGGTCGCGTTTTGGACGATTATTTGCCATTACCGACCAACTTTGGTCGATTTTTTTGGATGTTTTTTCCCGAATTTCTAGTAATGTAATTTTCCAAATAACCAATTGCCCAGGTAAATCTCCAAGAAAATATCCCCAACTAAATTCGCATGTAGTACCTAGGGATTTTCCTTCAGATTAACATATGATTTTTTCGCTCATTTTCTTTGTTTGTTTACCTGCGAATTTTCTCACGAAAATGTACTTGCCGATTTATTTCTCTACTAATATATATTAAATTTACTGACAAATTTAATAACGCTACTAATATATTTTGAAAATTAACGTTAAGAAAAAATTAAGATTAACGAATATATTATAAAAATAAAAAATAAAATAATATTAAGTTATTTTATTTATATATAAAATACATAGTTAAAAATATATTATATAGTATATAATATAGTAGGTATTATATAAATATGAAGGTTTATATAATATCAAGGGCATAATAGACTTTTCAAGTAAAAATGTGACTTTTGTGATAACTAGAGCAAAGTAAAATGATTTTTGTTTAACAAAAGAAAGAAAAATGACTTTTGTGTAATGAACACAAAGTTGAATGGATTTTAGGTAACAAAAAATAGAAAAGTGACTTTTAGGTAACAAACACAAAAGTTCAATGACTATGGATAAAATTATCTTCAAGTTTACACTTTCGGGATAGTACTCTCAGGATCCAATCAACACAATAGGATTTACGTAACTAAACCAATTGTAACGCAAACCCAAAAATGGTTCAAAGTAAGTTCAAAGCGCAACTATATAAACCAAAAATATACAAGCTCATTAACAAGAGATGATTATCTTCTATTTCTTCAAGGAGAAACCTATCTTTTGACTTAAGATCGGTTACTTTTTAAATGAACTCTCTAATAGATTCGAATTCAATCTAATCCCCTCATCCGCCATGGACAATGCAAAAGAAATTTCACAATTTACCATAAGGTGAAAAAGAGAAACAATAAATTATGCTTGTCTTTACTCTTTTATCTTTAATTATTAATTTGTGAACATATTAGCCCCTCTATTTACAAAAGGATTAACTTAAGGCCAAATACGTAAGCGGACCCTTAAAGTTGCCACGATTTTTCATTTTAACATCTATCTATCTATCTATCTATCTATCTATAAAAGAGAGCAATAGAAAAGTAAGGTGGCACCTCTCTAGCACATGGCCCACATAGCTTTAGCACTTGAATACCATTTTCATTTATATCTTTGTTGTCTTTTATTTGCTTTAAATTTTAAATTTCACTTTCATAACTCATACCACCTTAACTTCTACTCTTAATAATATTCATAACTCCCATGCTTTTTATATTCATAACCCTCAAATATGTAATTGCAAAGATTAAGATATCTTACGCTTTTGGTATTCATCTATTTTTTACTATATAAATTCATAACTTTATTTCATGAGACCCCCACCCAAGGTTACCCTTTTTATTCTTTATCTGAAATAGTGATGCCGTCATATTTACTGCAGTATTGGATTATGTTTTAGTTTGGTTCGAGGAAGAAATTCTTGAATATTTATCGGTTTGGGGAGGAGTGTCGACAAGAGCTCGAAAAAATATGCACTGATTTTGCGTTTCTTTTTCCTTCTATTTCTTATGACTAAGGTCCCAAGGTGTATATTTTTCTTCTCTATTTCTTTTTTCGTGTGTTCTTTTTCGTTTGTTTTCTATGAACTTCTAATTATCATAAGTCTGTATTTTTGTTTAGTCTCAAATTAGTCCCTTATGAGTTAAACTTTGTTGGAAGTTTACTAACTATTAACAATAACAACTTATTGTGTAAAGGGAACAAATTTTAAACATTGAAATAGGCCCTTCATGTGCATGTTTGTTTCTTCTAGAAATTATTTTTTGCTTCACTGTTACTTGTGATTTTATAATGTAAGTAGTGAATTATCTTCAATTTTATTCGTAGGATTGGGTTGTGTATTATATGTACGACAAAATAAAATATCTCTTTTGCTAATAGGATACAAATAATCATAACAGGTACCTTGAAGTGCTTGAATGTAATGACCCGACAGGTCGTTTTAAGTATCTGCAATTCGCTCAGTATTTTGAGGGCTCGAGTATCTCCGCATGATGTATTATGACTTGCGTAAATCGTCGGTATTGGTTTTCAAGTTATCCGGAATCAATTTGGAAGAATGAACTTCAAGAATTAAGTTCTAAGTTGGAAGAATTGACCAAGTTTGACTTTTTAGCATTTGATTCCGAAATGGAGTTTCAGCTGTTCCGTTAGCTCCGTTAGGTGATTTTGGACTTAGGAGCGCGTCCGGATTGTAATGTGGAGATCCGTAGTAGAATTTGTCTTGAAATGGCAAAAGTTGGATTTTTGGAAATTTGACCGGGAGTGGACTTTCTGATATCGGAGTCGGATTTCAATTCCGGAAGTTGGAGAAGGTCCATAATGTCAAATATGACGTGTGTGCAAAATTTTGGGTCAATTGGACGTGATTTGATAGATTTCGGCATCGGTCGTGAAAGTTTGCAGTTTCAAGTTCATTAATTCTTGGATTGAGGTGTGATTCATCATTTCGATATTATTATATGTGTTTTGAGGCCTCGAGTAAGTCCGTGTTGTGTTATTGGACTTGTTGGTATATTTGGACATGGTCCTGAGTAGAGGTGGGCATAGTTTGAGCAAACCCAAAATCCAAACCGAAATCCAAATCTTTTGGATTTTTGGTTTGGATTTTCGGATTACAGATTGGATTTTAGATTTAATTTTTTAAAATTTTGGATTTCGGATTGGATATTGGATTTGGTACTTCAAATTTTTGGATATCCGAAAATCCGAAATTTCTATACTGTATATTTAGTCGATTATTTCTATGCCAGTAGTAATAAGTTCGATACCCTACCCATTAGATATTATTTCATATATCACTATTAATTACATAGTTAATGTCAGAATATTTTCTATTTGGATATGGTTTTACTATTGCTACTTCTTATCAGGCGTATTAATGTCTTTGTTGCATTTCTTTAATAATAATTTCATTACTTGAATACTTTATTTGGATGATTGCGGTGAGAATGAGGAACTTTTCAGGCAATTTAACATGAGTACTTCATTTGGATATTCATTTTTGTAAAAAGAAGAAACAACTCAACTTATAAGCTCAAAATCGAAAATTCAAAATATCCAAACCGATTAACCGAAATCGCACTTAAAAAATCCGATCCAATTCGAACTTATTTGGATTGGATTTGGATGGTCATTTCTTCAATCCAAAAACTAAAAATCCAAACCAAAATTTTAAATTCAATCCGAACTGTCCAAACGCCCACCCCTAGTCCCGAGGGGCTCGAGCATGTTTCAAATTGATTTCGGTCCATTTTCCTTCACTGTTGCATTGCTGATCTGCAGAATTTTGGGGCTTCTGGTTTCCTTAATCGCGATCGCGGAGTACAGATCGCGATCGCGTATTGTTGTTGGGTGGCTGAGTAGGATCTGTTCATCGCGTTCGCGAGTCAGTAGCTGCTTTTGCGTAGTGGGAAGGAAGGCTTGAGGATGTCAAGCATTTGTTCTTTGTGATCGCGGTATGTTATGTGCGATCGCGTAGCTCCAGGGGTTTTGTTAACTGCGTTCGCGTCTGTGCTGCTGCGTTCGCGTAAGAGGAATTTCAGATGGTGAGCAATTGTTCTATGTGAACGCGTGGAATTGTCCGCATTCGTGAAGTGTAAATCCTGGGCAGATTATAAAGTACTCTATTTCGAGAGTTTCAGCCATTTTTACATTTGTGGAGCTATGGAGCTCGGATTAAGGTGACTCTTGAAGCAATTTTCAGCTTATGAGTTNTTTGTTGTGAAGTGTTTTTGATGGATTATTCCAAGATCAGAAAATAAAGCACGGCATTTAAAATTGAAGAATTCTCGTATCATTGTCAGATCTCAGTACTTTAATATTCATACCAAACTGGTTCCTCATCACTGAAAAGAATTTAGTCAACACAACTATCACTTCACATTTAGACTGAATCAAACATACCCATGTATATCTACTATAGTCATCAACAATTGTGACAAAGTAATATTTTCTATCATATGTAGGCTACTTATAAGGACCCCAAACATCTAGGTGTACAAGCTCAAACTACCATCTGTTTTACTTGTGCTGTCTGGAAATGTTGTCCTGTGTTGCTTTGCCATTGGTCCATATTTGACACTCCTGCTGAGCATGTTCATCTGCCAAACCTTTCAAGATGGGAATGTGCTGCATTGTCTTCATCGAGGGATGTCCTAACCTTGAATGCCGTAATTTTGTATTATAGTTTCCTTTCATCACTGCTGTTGTTGCTACTAGTTTTATTGATTCTCTAAGGATATAAAGACCATCTGTTTCTCTACCAATCCCCATCACCTTGCCACTGTAAAAGACCCTGTAAAAGATAGAAGTCAGGGAAAAATTTAACAGTGCAAACAAGGTCCTTGGTCAGTTTTGACACTGAATGTAGGTTGAACTTGAAGTCTGGCACATGTAGAACATCTTTTATTCTCTGTCCCTCTAGGATTATTGCACTTCCTATATCTGTTATTTGTAATTTGTTTCCAGTTGGCACCTGTACTTTTCTACCTATCGACTTCCTAGCTTATTGATATCAACTAGTTTCTCCTTGCAGGATGTGATATGATGAGAGGCCCCTGAGTTAATGATCCATTCAAAAGGACAATCACTCGATAACATGGAAACAATACCTGCCATATTGACTTTGCAATCAGTAGCTGAAGATTTGTTTAGCAAGTTTACAAGCTACTTATACTTCTCCTCTGTAAAATAATGGCCTTGAGACTGGTCTTCAGTAGAACTGTGTCCCTCAGCAGAATTATTTCCTTCAACTGTTGTATTATTTGCATAAGTCTTGAGGCCACCAGCACCTTTCTCATGCATTGGCTTTCTCTTGCTTTTGAAATCAGGTGGACATCCCACAATTTTGTAGCAATTCTCCTTTTGATGCCCTTTATACCCACAATGCTCACAGACTACACCAAACTTTTTGCCTTTCATCACTTGTCCCCTGCCAGCTAACATGGTCAATGACTCCTTATTCATGTCCATTACACCAAGAGCCCTTTGGCTTTCTTCTTGAATCACTAAGGCATATGCCTCATTTACTGATAACACATGGGTTTTTTAACAAAATTTTACTGCGAACATGAGCATAAGTCTCATTTAATCCTACTAGAAATTGTACCAGACGCTGCTGATAAAACATTTCGAAAAATGGTTTTGATTCCTTACAATTACATCCTTTACTTGGTATTAAAGTGTCCTGTTCATCCCAAAAATCTTTCATTTTAGTAAAATATGTGGTAACAAAATCAGTACCTTGAGTTAGGGTTCTGATCTGAATCCAAAGGTGATAGAATCTAGTCAAATTCCAAACCTTTCTTTGAACTCAGCCCAGACCTTCGCTGCATTTGATGCGTAAACAGTGCTTGGCAGCAGCTGCTGCGACACACATCTCCCAATCCACGAGAGAACCATAACATTACATTGCTCCCACAGATCTGCTAATTCTCTTTTGTATAAACTCTTTACAGATGTTCCTTCTACAAAACCTATCTTGTTCTTTCCCAATAAAGCCAAACGCATCGATCTACTCCACAATCCGTAATTTTCAGGACCTGTTAGCTTGATATCTATTAGAACTGCTCCAGGCGTATCGGATGGTTGAAGATAGAGCGGATGACGATGGTCAATTTGAGGTGTTGAGCTGTCTCCCATGGCAGACTAGCTGGTTGAAGAAGAAGAGGAGAAGCAGATTCAGAGCCCTAATCGCTGCTCTGATACCATGTTAGAAGAATCTAGAAGCTAAGAAGAGAGAATCAAAGACGAAGAAGTGAAATCTTATTAACATTCTGTTCTTCAATGTACAACAGTGTATATTTATACATTGTAGCCTCTAACTGTCTCAACTAACCGACTCAATACACAAGGTCACGTGAGTTACGTGACTTCAATACTTCAGTTCAAGTAAAACATAATCCCGATATATTTATGAAAAGAGATACAAATAATGGACGGTAGCGCAAGGCAAAAATTCGTAAAATTGTTGTTTGACTGTCTTTTTTTTTCGGTATTAATTGACAGTAATTTTTAATAGAATTTAGATAATTGGAAATCCAAAAGAAAGAAAACGAGATAGTTTCCACACAATTACAAAGGTACTACAAATTTTCCGTTCAACTCTATTCTCAACTTGTTTGAACATGAAGTGTAGGTTAGGGTGAACTACTTTCAATGTAAAGAAAACCTTTTCAAATGTTTGGTAAATATATTTAATAGTACTTTCAGTTTTATAGTTTGTGTCTAAAAGTACATCTGAAACTTCCTAAGCTGATTTTTATTTTCTTTTTGTGGTACAACATTACAGTAATATATACTTAAATTTTCACGTGGAGTCCAGTTTTTTGTCACCTAATAAATTTGTAACCTTTTTTAAAAAAAATTAACTAATACACAGTTTTTTAATAATTTCGTATACATATAATTTTCTCCTCTTCTTTGCTATTGTTTTCTTCTTCTTTGTGCTCAGAGTTTCTTTTTTATTTCAAATTTGAGCTCACTTGTAGTAGATTGACATTCAATCGTGTATTGGATCGTCTAAAGTTGCATTGAAGAGATTGAAGTACTTCAAATCCAAGCGGGTACACTTTGCAAAATTTTATTCAATGCCGGTATAACTTCAATGGTTGCCCCAAAAGTGAGTATATATGAAAATGCCTCAGTGAATACTTCTACATAATTTTTAATAAAGTAATTTGTTTTTTTTTTTCTGTCTGGAAAAGTGATTCCAGAGATAGTAGCACTCCGTAGTATTGTATGAAGCAGACAAAACCCATATTTGTAGCGTAAAGGGCCGCCCTAGACTTACATTCAAATTAATAGGGGAAATTACCTAGCTATACTATAATAGAAACTTATTTACCACTTTTCTTTAGGTTTTATAAAAATTATATTTTCTATCTATATTTACTATTTATATACAGAACCATAATAAAGAGAGCATCCTTAAAACTAGGATGTAACTGATACGGCCCTTCCGTCTCCCCTCTCCCCCACGTCAGCCCCCCTCCCCCTCTCACTCTCATGTTTTCAGTTATACAAAATCCCTAAAATCATGTTTTCATTCCATTTTCAAAAAGATTTTGAAATATTTCTCTCTTTCATACAAATTAACCCAAATCCCATACTCTTCACACAAATTCATCGACATCATCTCTAATATTGCAGTAGCAAAGAGTTCTCCATTGACAACCATTAAAAAGCTTTAAATTCAACATATGAGTTTTACGAATTTTTGATTTGTTTGGATTGGGTGCTCTTGAAAACGGTTAAGAATATAACTTGGAGTTGTTATCTCAATTTTGAAGGAGATTGGTTAAGTTTAGAGTTATTTTTAAGTAAAATTTCATATTGAAACTCGAAGAAGAAAAGTTTCTGAATTGTATCATGATTGTATGATAATTGTATCATAACTGTATCGGATTTGTTTCATAATTGTATCACAATTATATCAAAGTTTGTATTTGACTTGTATCTGATATATCAATACCTAAAATAATACCTCATACAATACCAATGCAATTATAATACAATACTGTATCAGAATTTAAGTTTAGAGTTGTGATTGAAACTTGAAGAAGATGAAGAAGATCGGAATTGTATCATGATTGTATTTGTATCATAATTGTTGTAGAAATTGTATCACAAATGTATGATAATTGTATATGGTGATGGGCAATTCTAAGTTTGTGACCAATTTCACATTTGGATTGTGTATGAGCCATCATACTATTAGTAATAAGTTTGCTATACTATTAATCTCCAGCGCGTCGTTCAGTAGTTTGAGGCCATGAGTAACTTCATTTCAGGTATTAAGACTTGTACGCATGGTTGGAATTGAATTTCGGGAAGTTCGGAGTTGATTTGGAAAGAGAATTCTCATTTCGGAAGCTTTAAGTTGAAAGAATCGACTAAGATTGGATTTTTGAGTAAACGACCTCGGAATCGGGATTCGAAGGTTCCAGGTTCGTATGATGATTGCGGACTTGGGCGTATGTCCGGATCGGGTTTTGGAAGACCCGAGAACGTTTCGGCACCTAATGTGGAAGTTAGCATTTTGGAGGAATTTCATAAGTTGGGGTTGAAGTGAATTTCAGTGTTATCAATGTCCGTTTGGGATTCCGAGTTTGGGGATAGCTCCGTATGGTGATTCTGGTATTGGGAGCGCGATCAGAAGTGAATTCGGAGGTGCGTGGGTCATTTTGGAGTCATTTGGCTAAAGATAGAAATTTGAAGGTTTTTGAGAAGTTTGACCGGGAGTGGACTTTTTGATATCGGGGTCAGATTCCGATTTCGGAAGTTGGAGTAGGTCCGTAAGGTCGAATATGACTTGTGTGCAAAATTTGGGGTTAATCGGACGTGATTTGATAGGTTTAAACATCGAAAGTAGAAGTTTGAAATTTTAAAGTTCATAAAGCTCAAATTGGGGTGTGATTCGTGATTTTAGCGTTGTTTGATGCGATTTGAGGCCTCGAGCAAGTCCGTAATGTATTTTGGGACTGGTTGGTGTGATTGGACGGGGTCCCGGGGGCCTCGGGTGTGTTTCGGGTCGAATTTGGATAAAAAGTTGTCGCTGATTGCTGTTGTCTGGTTTCCTTCTTCGCGAATGCGAAGGAAGTCCCGCGTTCGCGAAGAGGAGTTAATGGGGCTGCTGAGTTTGGCCTTCGCAAACTATATGCTTATGTGTTGAGGTTCCGTGTAGAGATGGTGTTATGTGAGCAGTAGGGTTCTTTAATTTCAGAACATATATCGCACCTCAGTTGTTCTTGAGTTTGTTAGCTTATGGCGCTATACGTCCCCTCAGGGATGGTATTATGCACTTAGTGTGCTTGTGACCGATATTCGGTATGTTGTTGTAATGAGCAATTTAGCTCGATGTGTATCTCCTTATGTGAATTTTATGTGTAGATCGGGTGGCACGCCGCCATGGGTATGTTGTTTGGATCGGGTTGCACGCCGCAACAGTGTAATGATAATTATGGTCCCTTATATTCTATTCTGTGTGTTTTGTTTCCCCATTTTCTGAGGAAAGTTCATATTAGTTGCGTGATTTGAGTAGTCCCTTCCAGAGTTTATTTTCCTTATGTATCGCTTTCGAGTTGGTAGCCTATTGGCACGTTGCGGCATCATGTGAGACTTCTAGTCATGTCAGGGGTGACTTGTTGCTTGAGCAGTTCGTACTGGGTGAGACAAGGTTGTTGGATCTAGGATCAGTTCAATCGGATTGTATGAAGTATATTAAAGAGCAAAGATCATTATCTGGTTCAGAATGAGGTAACGTCCTTGTCAGGAGTGTAGCCTCAATTATTTGTTGACCCGACAGTTGGTTATGAATCTTTACATGTCTCTTCCGTCGTGGCAGTATTGAAAGAGTTGGAACAAGACTTAAATGTATCATGAGGTGCATTATGAGCATCAGATTGGGGGAAAGTCGGCTATTATGGTCAGGGAATGTTATTATGGTCCTGTGAATGACGTGGTGCATAGTGTGAATTCAGCAAAGGTATGTAATCATGTATCGGTGCATCATGTGGTGATTGATACGGTGTTCATATGTTGAAAGCAGGCCTGGCTGAGAATTTCGGATGTTGAAACTGAGCTCTAAGGCTCATTTGTTTGAATAAAAGAGAATATCTTCGGATTTGCTCGAGCTAATGTGATCAACTGAGTCGTGGTAGCACGGGTAGGTGCACAAGGTGTTTAACTGTGGTTTTAGACAACTCCAGTGCAGTTCTTAGCATGTTCGAGGACGAACGTATGTTTAAGTGAGAGAGAATGTAACGACCCGACCGGTCGTTTTGAGCTCCAGCGCATCGTTCAGCAGTTTGAGGCCATGAGCAGCTTCATTTTAGCTATTAAGACTTGTACGCATGGTCGGAATTAAATTCCGGGAAGTTCGGAGTTGATTTGGAAAGAGAATTCTCATTTCGGAAGCTTTAAGTTGAAAGAATCGACTAAGATTGGATTTTTGAGTAAACGACCTCGAAATCGGGATTCGAAGGTTCCAGTAGGTTCATATGATGATTTCGGACTTAGGGGTATGTCCGGATCGAGTTTTGGAAGACCCGGGAACGTTTCGGCACCTAATGTGGAAATTAGCATTTTGGAGGAATTTCATAAGTTTGGGTTGAAGTAAATTTCAGTGTTATCAATGTCCGTTTGGGATTCCGAGTCTGGGAATAGCTCCGTATGGTGATTCTAGTATTGGGAACGCGATCGAAAGTGAATTCGGAGGTGCGTGGGTCATTTTGGAGTCATTTGGCTAAAGATAGAATTTTGAAGGTTTTGAGAAGTTTGATCGGGAGTGGACTTTTTGATATCGGGTTCGGATTCCGATTTCGGAAGTTGGATTAGGTCCGTAAGGTGGAATATGACTTGTGTGCAAAAGTTGAGGTCAATCGGACGTGATTTGATAGGTTTAAACATCGAAAGTAGAAGTTTGAAATTTTCAAGTTCATACAGCTCGAATTGGGGTGTGACTCGTGATTTTAGCGTTGTTTGATGCGATTTGAGGTCTCGAGCAAGTCCGTAATGTGTTTTGGGACTGGTTGGTGTGATTGGACGGGGTCCCAGGGCCTCGGGTGTGTTTCGGGTCGAATTTGGATAAAAAGCTGCTGCTGATTGCTGGTGTCTGGTTTCTTTCTTCGCGAGGAAGTCCCGCGTTCGCGAAGAGGAGTTGATGGGGCTGTTGAGTTTGGCCTTCGCGAGCGCAAGGCAGTAGTTGGTTAAGCCTTCATGAACGCGGTCAAGGTTACGCGAACGCGAAGAAGGTAAGGGAGAGCTGAGCTCAAGGCCATTTGGCCTACGCGAACGCGTAGACGATAACACGAACGTGATGGGTCTGGGCAGCTGGCTTCTGCGAACGCGATCAGCGGGTCGCGAACGCGGAGAAGGATTTCTGGGCGTGAGATTTCTGAGCTTCGCGAATGCGAGGGTTGTTCCGCGTTCGCGATGAAGGGTCGCCTGGGCAGTGTTCTTTTAAAATCAGAGTTTTGGCTCATTTTCACTTCATTTCTTCCATGGGAGCCGATTTTGGAGCAGCTTTGGAGTGCCATTTTCATCACCAAACATGAGGTAAGTGATTTCTACTAGTTTTGACTAAATACAAGGTTTATATAAGGATTTAGACAAGGAAATTTGTAGAAATTTGGCATTTTGAGGAAAACCTAGAAATTGGTATTCTTGGATTTTTTTGACCACGATTTTGGGCATGAAATTATATAGTTGAGTTCGAGGTTATGGGTAAACTTTATCTTCGAAAAAATTTCGGAATCCGGGCACGTGGGCTTGAGGGCAATTTTGTCAACTGAACGATCGGGGTTAGGAATTGTTATAAATTGGATTGTAATGAGTAAGGGATCATATATTAATGAGTTTACATAATTATTGACTAGTTTTGGAGCGTTGTGCATCAATTTGAGTCTTCGGAAGGGCGTGGAATGCCGGTTATGGAATTTCGGAGCGAGGTGAGTCTCCTTTCTAACCTTGTAAGAGGGAATTGTCTCCATAGGTGAATTAATTGAACATATGTGCTGCTATTTGTGGGGGCTACGTAAGCACGAGGTGACGAGAGTCCGTGCGTAGCTACTATTATGCCTATATCCGGGTAGTCTAAGACCCAAAAACATGCTTACTTGTAATAATTGTAACTATATTGATGGTTTAATTTGCTTAAATCATATCGAAGTGGCAAATGATTTTCTAAAAGAGTTAAACTTCATTTTCTTGACTTGTAAAAGAGAAATGTACACCTCCTTGAACAATTGTTTCCTAGATGAAGTCTTGATCGACCGTTTGAATATGTGTTTCTATGTGTACCTGCGTCGCATGTATGATTCGCGAGCGGGGTGATTGTTTATTTGTGTTTGACCGCGTTGCATGTATGATTCGCGAGTGGGGTAATAGATGCATCTATGGTTCGCGCCATTCGACCCTCTGGCAGTGCACATTTTAAATATTGTTGGATCGGGTCGTACGACCTCGGCATGAGTTGCGCATGCTTGTATTGCTTGCCTTGAAATTCATTGAAGTTGATATTGTCCCTCCCTGACTTGAGAATAAATATATAATTGATGAAAACGAAATTTGGAAATTCCCCTTTGAATAAAGGAATTGATTACTTGTTTCATTCTGTTGAGTTACGACCATGCTTCATAAAAATCCTGGATTTTATTATATTAATTGTGTATCATTATTGGACCACTAGTAAGTGTCGAAGTCGACCTCTCGTCTCTACATCTTTGAGATTAGGCGGGATACTTACTGAGTACACGTTGTTTGCGTACTCATGCTACACTTGCTGTGCATTTTTGTTGCACAGGCACACGTGATTCTAGTTGCTTACTGGGCGTAGCAGCATGGATGATGCGGAGACTAGGTGAGCTGCATTTCTCGAGGCGACTCGCAGCTAGTATAGTCTCTTTCAGCGTATTGTATTTTACTTCCTGTCCAATTTGTATTCCGGACAGTTATTGTATTATACCTTGTTTTTCCTAGAAATTGCTCATGCACTTGTGACACCGGGTTCTGGGATGATTATGGGCTTATTCAGTATTTAGGAATTGTTAAAGACACCATTATTATTTCAGCAAATTTCATTATGTATTATTTAATGTATAAAAGAAAAGTGATTTCAATATATACTAAAATGGGAATTTAATTAACTTCTTGGTGTTGGCTTGGCTGACAGTGGTGTCCGGCGCCATCACGACCCTTAGTGGATTTTGGGTCGTGACACGATTTTTGAATTGTTGAAGAAACTTTTTAGCAACTGATTTTTTTTTGTCATCGCATGACATTCTTTGCCGTGTGTATAGATTTTTAACTGCAAAGAAAAATGTTTCTTTTTGGTTTTGGAAAGCAATTTTGTGTTATTGGATTTGTTAGATTAGGTATCACTTTCCTAACATTATTAGGATAATACGAACATTGAATATGTTGTATGGCATTATATCTCGTATTTGAAGGTTCCAACCAATATCATTCAACAACTGAAGCAAAATTACTAGCTTCTTGTTGAAGACGTACAACTATCAAAGATAGAGAGAAGAGGAGATCTGCATATTGAAAAAATTAGGACGCATGAAATTAGGAGAAGTGTGGAAAAAAAGGATATAATTGAATCTCTTAATTGAAGGCATTAATAATGGGATGGGAGATTTTTAAGGGAGGAATGTATACAATTTGTAAGAAAAACCTAGATACTTTTTAAAAACTACAAAACCTAGAGAAAATAAAATAATAAGTTCCTATCATAGTATATATAGGAAAAATAATCCCAAATTGGGCTTGAAGTTCGTTAATGGGCAGAATGTATTGAATCAATTTGAACTCCCCGACAATACAAATCTATCACATTGGGCCTAGTTGATGGGCATATTATCATTAAGGGACTTACACAAATGTCCCAAATAAAACTTAACTTACCAACCTCTAGCCATTAGTCATAGACTTACCAAAACTAGCCAATAAAAATTGAAAAACCAAATAATAGGGTTCTTTTTGTCAAAGAATCACATGCAAAAATCACCTTTCATATTTTAAGCGTGATTAGCAACATTAGATACAAGACAGAAAGGAAATTTCATGGACGGGGTAGCAAATAAGGTGATGAAATACAAAAATCTATACAATATTCCAAAAATCTAATCAAAAAAGGAACTTTTCAATGGGTATAGTTGAAATTCATTGAAAATATATAGATAAGTCAATATACAAAATTTGAGGAAGATTGGAGGCGATTTGGACTGGTTTTGTATCAAAATTCGTAATTAAATCAAGTTCAAAAAAGTCTTCTGCGCACATGTATCACGCATGTATCTCACACACAGATATACGTGGATATACATGTGATACACAATAGATACAAACATGATACATTTATGATACACAAATGATACACAGTGTGATACACATATCATTTTTTTTCTGTTCAGCTTTTACTTCGAATTTTCAATTCAAACCACCTCAAAACTTCACCAAATCATCCCAAAACTGAGATTTAAGCTCCTTAATTTGTGCCCAATATATTCTAATAACACCCACTCAAAACAAAGCAAAACTTTGATATTTTTTTGCTACAGATAGCTAATTGGCTAATTTGGCTAATATTAGTAATATTTTATCAATTGGCCAATTTTTGTAATGAGCTACTTATAAATGGACATAGCTGGTAATTTCCCTATCATTAAATTAGCTCTTGGTTTCATTGCCCAGTGGACAATGTGATGAAATGATGAGATTGAGAAAGGGACGGGTCGATCATATTTGAGCGAGTTAAAAAGAATTTAGTCGGTAATTACATTATGAATCAATTCATCCAAAAATTGTTTAAATGAAACGTTTATGATTTAAGCCGCTCAAATTAACCCAGGGTATTCAAAGTTTCTCCATTTTATTTTGAGCATGAGTTACTTTAGAGGAATTGCGTCATTTGACACTAGAAGCCTCTTAAAAGTTACTTATCTTGCAAATTGACATCACAAAAGTTTCACTAAAATATATATTTTTCCTCCTTTGCGCATTCACGTTTGATGCAAAGAAAATTTTAAATCTTCCTAATTTCTTTCTTCCTTATAATCCAAACCCCCCAAAAAGAACAATTATGTTCATCCCTCTCCTCTCTCTCTCACTTCCAAGTTCGAATAAAGATAAATATTTTAAATGGAGCCAGTCTTCTTTAGTAGGCTTTCAGTCTTCTTTTAGAAGGTAAAATGGGGCAAGTATTCCTACACTTGTCCTGTTTCTTGTGATAATCATAGACCATGTTGCGAATATAAATTCAAGACATGATTTCCAAAGAAATTCTTTCTGATGTATTTTTCTTAATGCTTTGTATAGGTATATATACAACTAGGACCTAGAAAAAGAATATTCCTATTTGTACATTTGCTTGAATCCTATTTGCTACTCTATAACAAAATAACTACCTACAAAGATAAATACAAAGAATATATACAGCTAAATACTAGATAAGGAGTCCCAGGTGTCCTGCTAGAACCTTCTTGTGTGTTTCCAAATAGACCCTTATGATTTAATCCATCATAACCATGATGAAAGGTGGAGATGAACCAAATCTAAACGATATACTCTATCATCGTTATGTCCAAAGCAACCACTTTATGGCTGAGACTTCAGTTTTGTGTTCTCTTTACTCTTCTTCTCTATTTCATCGTCTTTGACATGTCTGTATCTCTGCAAATCATCTCCATCTTCTAATATATTTGAAAGCCTCATGCCAACACCCCTCCCTCAAGTTGGAGGGTGGTGAAACTACCCCCAACTTGCCCAAAATAAGTCGACGGTTAGGGCGTGAAAGAGGTTTTCTGCAATCTGAATAATTGAAGGTATGAAGGACAAGGAGATAAGCTCGGCGAGGTACTGTTGATGCACAAAGTGGCAATCAAGATCCACGTGATTTGTACGTTCATGAAAAATCGGGTTCTTGGCGATATGGGTTGCCGACTGACTATCGGAGTGAAGAGGAACTGGAAGTGAAGGTGAAATAGGCAAATCTTCAAGAAGATGAACAAGCCACATAATTTCTGCCACTACCCGACGCATCGACTTGTACTCTGCTTCAGCCGATGAAAGCGACACCAAAAACTGCTTATTTGATTTCCAAGAGACCGGGGATCCACCCAAAGTGATAAAGTAGCCACTAATTGATTTACACGATTCAGGGCAGTTCCCCCAGTCTGAATCACAAAAAGCAAGAAGCTTGAAAGAGGGCTTGGCAGAAAGGAAAATCCCCATGCTTAGGTTTGTGAGTACATATCTGAGACATCAAAGGGCAGCATCAAAGTATGGTTTGTGAGGAGATTGCATGTATTGGCTTAAGTATTGCACCAGAAAAGAAAGATCAGGGGCGCGTGTGTGTGAGGAAGTTTAACATGCCGATAAATTTTCTGTAAATTACGGGATCTGGTAGCAATACACCATCATACCCGGAGTTCGCAGCAAGGATCAAGAAGAGATGGAGCAGGTTTCAAATCCATACAACCAAATTCGGATAACAAATCCAAGGTAAACTTCGGTTGACTTAGAATAATGCCCTATGGTTCTCTGATAATTTCCATGCCTAAAAAAATAATGAGCATGCCCCAAATCTTTAATTTTGAACTCGAAATCAAGAAAACCTCTAAGTGAATCTAGTTCCTCGGGATCATTTCCGGTAAGTAATATGTCATCTGCATAGACTACAAGAATGGAAACTTTTCCATCTGAAATTTTGAAAAATAGCGAGTAGTCATCGAGAGAGTGAGAATAACCCTTGAAGTTTAAGGCAGCTGTAAGCCTAGCGTACCACTGCCTTGAGGCCTGCCTTAAACCATATAAAGACTTCCTTGGTCTGCATAAATGATTAGGAGTAGGAGGTGTCATCCCTGATGGAAATTTCATATAAACCCCCTCCTGTAAATCTCCATAGAGGAAGGCATTATTCACATCCAGCTGTGAATGACCAATTTTTCTTGACTGCAATGGCTAAAAAACACCTAGCGGTAGTCATTTTAACAACAGGGAAAAAAGTCTCTGTAAAATCAATACTCTCCCTTTGTGTATCACCTCTGATAGCAAGTCGAGCTTTGAACCTTTCAACTGAAGCGTCGTACTTATACTTCACCATGTAAACCCATTTACATGGCAATGCCTTCTTATCCTTAGGCAATTTCACAACTTCCCACGTCTTGTTAGATTCTAAAGCAGCAACTTCTTAAGACATTGCTTCCTGCCAGCGTAGGTGTAAGGAAGCTTAGGAAAATGTGGTAGGTTCAGACACATAAGAAATGGAATTTAAAAGAGATTGATTAGAGCCAGATACAACAGAAAATGGTAGAACAGTAGGAGAGACAGGAGAACCAAAGCAATGGGGAGTGAGTTCAGTTAAAAAAATAGTGTTACAAATATAGTCTGAGAGATAGTTAGGAAGATGATGTTCTCTAGTGGATCTTCTTAGTGCAGGTTCAGAAGAGATAATAGGAAGATTAAGATGAATAGGTGAAATAGAATGTGATAAGGTCCTTGACGGAAGTTGAGGTGAAGAAGAGTTTAACAATGATGGGAGAGGTGACTGATACTCGGAAGGGGTGGAAAAAAAATCTTCTGATAAGAACTGAGGTAGTTGGTGAGTTAGGAGAAGTAGTCTGATGAGGTGTAACAGGAGTATGTTGATTAGAGGACAGAAGAGGATCAGACACATGAAATGAAGATTTAGTAGGAAAAATATGAGTAGGATAAGAACAGGGAGTAAAAGTGAAAACTTTCTCATGAAACACCACATCCCTAGAGATGAAGATCTCTCTAGTTTGTAGGTTAAGTACTTTGTATCCTTTCTTCCCAAAGGGATACCCCACACACACAAATTTTACTGATCTAGGCTCCAATTTTGATCTGTCTTTAGGCAAGGTTGAAGCATAACAAAGACAACCAAAATTCCTTAGAGTGTCATAAGAAGGAGGTTTTCCATAAAGTAATTCATAAGGGGTCTTCATTTTTCAGAAGTTTAGTGGAAAATCTATTTATCAAGTAGGTTGCAGTTAACAGACATTCACCCCAAAATTGAATTGGTAAGTTAGATTGATCTAAAAGGGCTCAACATGTTTCGAGCAAATGCTTATGTTTCCTCTCCACAACTCCATTTTGTTGTGGAGTGTAAACACAACTTGTTTGGTGTATAATACCTTGGGAAGTAAGAAACTGAGATGTGTGTTGAATGCTACCCAATTCTAATGCTTTATCTGTTCTGATGACTTTTATTTTTCATTGAAACTGTCTCTCTATCATGACAATGAATTGTTTAAGTATAGTGAAAGCATTAGAATTGGTACTGAGAAGAAAAGTCCAAGTCCCCCCCCTGCTATAATCATCTATTATGGTGAGAAAATATCTGAAGTCATCATGTATTTGTGTTTTGTAAGGACCCCAAGTGTCCACATGAATAATATCAAATACGTGCTTAGAAGATATAGAGCTAGAAGGAAATGGTAATTTAGCTTGCCTAGCTTTAGCACAAACATCAAAAGTAAGAGATCGCAAGGTAAATTGGACTGAGATATAGAGAAAATATATTTCATATTAGAAACAAGCATGTGTCCCAATCTATTGTGGCAAAGGCTCACATCAGTAGTGACAACTCCTAAGAACAAACTAGAATTTGAAAACTCATTGCTG
Organism: Nicotiana attenuata; assembly: GCF_001879085.1. Classification (NCBI taxonomy): domain Eukaryota; kingdom Viridiplantae; phylum Streptophyta; class Magnoliopsida; order Solanales; family Solanaceae; genus Nicotiana; species Nicotiana attenuata. The sequence continues at coordinate 133,814 of NW_017671581.1, read as the reverse complement.
ACAATCTTCTTAGAATCAGAAAATCCTATCACTATGACTGGTTGCAGCTCTTGGCTTGACTTGGAGTGGTCTGATTGTGTGCAAAAAAAAAAGTCATTGCCTTACTTTACCAAGCACCACTGGCATCTTCATTGAAGGGGCCTGCAATATAGCACCAAGAGAAGTAAAAGATAAGATTGAATTAAATTGTTTGCACAACTTGTGAACAGATAACAAATTGAATTTGAAACTAGTGACAAATAAGACATGCTGAAGAGTAAAGCCTGGTATTATAGTGACACAACCTGCTTGTCTTACTAAAACTTTAAGAGAATTAGGTAATTATACAAAAAGAGGTTTAGGAATAGTCTTAACATTAAATAAGAGACTCAGATCTGAGGTCATATGCTCTGAGGCTCCAGAGTCTACTATCCAGGAAACAGAGTTCAAAGATAAAACGAGAGAAGTAGGAGTTAGAATAGAGATAGGAATACCAGTACAATTGGCAGCAGCAATGTCTTCATTAACCTGCTCATTCTGAGTGCCAACTTTGACATGTTGTAGAAGCTGATAGAGGGTGTGGAACTGGTCCTGGGTCATAGGTTTGTCTTCTGCATTCATGGGTTATCCTCCATTGTCATCTGTGGTCAAGACCGCATTGCTCTTGGGTCCGGCAGGGAACCTTTTGTTCTTGGTAAACTTGAAATCTGCTGGAAAACCAATAAGCCTATAGCAATTCTCCACATTGTGGTTTTGTTTCTTGCAGTATGAACAGATTTGATTATTCCTCTTAGCATCTGAATATACTTTCTTAACAGAAGCAAACCTCTAACCACCATACTGTTGTTTTGCAGCTAAGAAAGCACCTTCTCCAGGGTGTTGAGAGATCTGAACCTCCCTCTGCTTCTCATCTCTAATGAGAAGAGAATAAGCATGATTAACTGAAGGCAAGGGGAAAAGCATGAGCAGGCTGCTCCTAGGACCAGAGTAGACTTCATTCAGTCCCATAAGGAACTGAATGACCTTCCATCCTGATGAGACTTGTGGGTATTTATTTTCCCTCCACAAGTACAATCACAAGAATAATGTTGAACAGCATCAAGGCTATCTAACTCATCCCAAAGCCTTTTGAGCTTTGTGTTGTAACCAGCAATATCCAAATTGCCTTGAGTTACTCATTGATTTCCTTCTGAAGGTGATAGAACTGTGGTCCATTGCTTTGTCCAAACCTCTCTTAGATCCATCAATAAATCTCACTTTGTTCTTGGCTGAGAAAGCGATAAGCATTCCCCTTTTCCATCCCCCATAGCCTTTACCATCAAATACAAATTTCACCAGTAGCATCCCAAGTGAGTCTGAAGGGTGGAGGAAAAAGGGGTGTGAAGAGTCAATAGAAGATTGCTCCATCTGAGACAACAACATCAGCAACATGTGAAGTGCTAGAAGTAGAAATGGATTTGTCACCCATTAAAGATATAAAGAGTGCCTAAGAAAGATTGTGAAAAAAAAAGAAGAAAGCTTGAAAGAAGATTGGATGAAAAAGTGAAGAATCGTCCCCTAAGCTTCTGATACCATGTTGCGAATATAAATTCAAGACATGATTTCCAGAGAAATTCTTTCTGATGTATTTTCATAATGCTTTGTATAGGTATATATACAGCTAGGACCTAGAAAAAGAATATTCGTATTTGTACATTTGCTTGAATCCTATTTGCTACTCTATAACAAACTAACTACCTACAAAGATAAATACAAAGAATATATACAGCTAAATACTAGATAAGGAGTCCCAGGTGTCCGGCTAGAACCTTCTTGTGTGTTGCCAAATGGAACCTCACGATTTAATCCATCATAACCATGATGAAAGGTGGAGATGAACCAAATCTAAAAGATATACTCTATCATCGTAATCTCCAAAGCAACCACTTTATGTCTAAGACTTCAGTTTTGTGTTCCCTTTACTCTTTTTCTCTATTTCATCGTCTTCGACAAGTCTGTATCTCTGCAAATCATCTCCATCTTCTAATATATTTGAAAGCCTCTTGCTATGTCACGATCCTAAACCCAGACCCGGTCGTGATGGCGCCTCTCATGAAGACAAGGCCAGCCGACACAAACCCCAAGTTTAGTTAACAGATATAATGATTCATAATCAAGTCATTAATAATGACAAATCCCAAAATAAAGCAAAATATATCAACTGCGGAAACAAAACACAGTCCGACATCGGGGTATCACAAGTCACTAGCATCTACTAAGGTCCCAACACAACTAAGAATCTAAAATGTACTAGATACAGTATAAGGAAGACAATAGGGAGAAAAGCAGTGCTGTGAACGTCGGGCAACTACCTTGCTAACTCCACTGACTCTGCCACTGCGCAATCAACACCCGCTACCGGGTTCGACTACCTGAATCTGCACACAAGGTGCAGGGTGTAATGTGAGTACGCCAACTCAGTAAGTAATAAAAGTAAATGAAAGCTGAGCAGTAAGAAAATACGTAAGCCACGTCATAACGCTACAGCAAATACAGTACATTTCCAAAACAGTACAGAAATCATTTACTTCGTAAATCAAGCTCAGTTTCAGTAAAATCTCTTAAAACAACTTTCAATAGTTTCAAACGAGTGATAAAACAGTGAGCAAAATAATAGAAACGTATACAGCCCCTCGGGCGAAACATGTACCATAAACCGCCCCTCGGGCATAATATCATCAGATTCAGCCCCTCGGGCTACCTCACAATCACTCGTAATCAGCCCCTCGGGCATAACATGAATCAAGAACCGCCCCTCGGGTAACATGGATCAAGAACAGCCCCTCGGGCTTCAATATGAAACAATAACAGCCCCTCGGGCTACAATACATCACACACACTAGGTACCCACGCTCACTGGGGGTGTACAGACTCTGGGAGGGGCCCCTTACGGCCCAAGCGCAATATCAAGCCATCTCGTGGCATAATCACATAGGCTCTCGGCCTCATATCAACAAGCCACCTCGTGGCGTACAAATCTCAGGCTCTCGGCCTCATAATCATAATCAGTGTATCACCATGCAACGTGTAGCCCGTCCCATAAGTATCCTCACAACACAGGCCCTCGACCTTACTCAGTCAGAATCTCATAAGCCCCTCGGGCAACAGTAAAACATGATGCTCAACTCAAATTATCTTTTAAAATATTATTTAAGGTGTTTAAAACGGAGTAAACATGGCTGAGTATGGAAGCAGTAAAATATAGCATGATTGAGTGCAAGTATAAAGTCAAAATAGTGAGGAAATAGTAGTAAAAATCTCCTAAGGGTCCAAATAGTTGGCACGAAGCCCAAATATGGTATTTAGCCCAAAACATGATAACTTCTAGCAATTTGCAATCAAATATGCAATAAAACAGTCGTTCGGAATGGACCAAGTCACAATCCCCAACGGTGCACGACCCCATGCTCGTCATCTAGCGTGTGCGTCACCTCAAAGTAGCACAACGATATGAAATTCGGGTTTTCATACCCTCAGAAAAGTATTTACAATCATTACTTACCTCAATCCGGTCCAAACTCTATCCCACGATGCCTTTTCCCACGGCGCCTTTGCCCCTCGAATCGGCCTCAACTCGCGTCGAGTCTATCCAAAATCAGAATCACGACGTCAAAATATGCTAATGGAACGAAGCCCAGGCGAAAATAATCAATTTATAACATAAATTCTGAAATTAACCAAACCCGACCCCCGGGCCCACATCTCAGAATTCGATAAAATTTACATTATTAGACTTTTTATCTCCCCACGAGTTCATACATATCAAAAGTTCCAAAATTCGACCACAAATGGACTCTCAAATCCTCAAGTCTAGGTCTCCAATACCAAGCCCTAGTTTCCTCAAATTTTACCCTTAATATCCACTAATATCATGATTAACCAATGAAAAAATGATCATAAATTCAAGTAATGAAGCTTAGGGAACTTACCCAACTGATTCACCTCGATTTTCCCTTGATTTCACTGCCCTAGCTCGTTTTCCGTCTTCAAAAATGGAGTACTTAGCCAAAAATTCGCGAAGGAAACTGTAACGACCCGGCCGGTCGTTTTGCGAATTTAAGCTCTATTCAGTGGCATAAGGTCTGGAACTGCTTCATAATGCGAGTATCGACTTGCGTGCATGGTTGAATTCAGTTAACGGATGATTTAGAGTCAAATTGAAAGAAGGAATCTAGTTTTGGGAGTTTAAGCGGTGGGAATTTGACTGGAATTGGACTTTTGAGTAAACGGCCCCATAATGAATTTTTGACGATTCCAACAGCTTCGTATGGTGATTTTGGACTTAGGTGTGTGTTCGGATTTTGTTTTGGAGGTCCGTAGCCAATTAGGCTTGAAATGCCGAAAGTTGAATTTTTGAAATTTCCGGTTCGATAGTGAGTTTTTGATCCGAGGGTCGGAATGGAATTCTGGAAGTTAGAGTAGCTCTGTAGTGTCGAATGTGACGTGCGTGCAAAATTTCAGGGCCATTCGAACTAGGTTTGATAGACTTTTTGATCAAAATTGAGAGTTTTTGGAGTTCTTAGGCTTGAATCTGATGTTAAATTGGTGTTTTGATGTTGTTTTGAGCGTTCCGAAGGTTGGAACAAGTTTGAATGATGTTATGGGATATGTTGGCATGTTTGGTTGAGGTCCCGAGGGCCTTGGGTGTGTTCCGGGTGGGATACGAGTCTTTTTCCTCCTATTTTGAACTGCTGATTTCTGTCAGCTGGTTTCCTTCTTCGCATTCGCGTCTGCTCCTCCGCGTTCGCGAAGAGTAATCTTGGAGGAGGAATTTATTGTTCTTCGCATCCGCGGTTAACATCTCGCGTTCGCGAAGGTTTGCCTTTCTCCTTCCTCGCGTTCGCATAGCAGAATTAGGAACTGGGGGGCTGGTGGTTATTTCTTCTTCGCGTTCGCGTCACAGCCTCCGCGTTCGCGTAAGCCTCTGTTCTTTACTCTTCGCGTTCGCGTCCCATATCTCGCGTTCGCTTAGGCTTTTCTTGGCAACTTCAGTTACCCTTCTTCGCGAACGCGATTGTCCTTCCGCGTTTGCGATGCACAAAGTCTGGGCGGACAGAATATAATTTCCAAATCGAGGGTTTCACCATTTTTATCACATTTTGACTTGTGGAGCTCGGTTTTGAGCGATTCTTTGAAGGGTTTTCATACAAATATATTGGGTATGTGTTCTTCACTGAGACTTAAATATATTACATGAATTAGTCCTTATTTTAATCATTTAAATTGTGTTTTTAGTTAGGGAGAATGTTGGTTTTTGAAGAAGGTTTTCAAAACGAAATTTCATGATTTGAGGGACGAAATGGAATCGGAATTTGATGATTTTGTATGGTTGAACTCATATTGGAATGGGTATTCGTATTTTTGTAAAATTAGTTGGGTTCCGAGGTGCGGGCCGGGGGGTCGATTTTTGGACCAATTTTTAGATTTTGTTAAAGATGGAAACTTTATGATCCGGAATAGTTTCTTATGTGTTTTATTTGTGCTTTGAAGTTAATTTGGTTAGATTTGAGCCGTCCGAAGGTCTTTTCACCCGAGAAGTGCATTTTAGAGTATCGGTTTGTCATCTTTGAGGTAAGTATCTTGCCTAAACTTGTGTGGGGGACTTCCCCTTAGGATTTAAGTCTTCCATGCTAATTGTAGTTCGTGCACACGAGGTGACGAGTGTGTGCTCGGGCTTAATTGTGGTAAAATTGCCTTTAGGGTTCTTAGGTCCTTATGTTCATTATATGGGAAGTATTTTGTTATGATTGTGTTATATAATTGCATAATTTACCTCTATATGTTCTATCCGATGTTGTTAGCTTTCCTCTGACTCTTACTTGTTACTTGGCCTTAGTTGCCTAATTGAAATAGTTGTTCTTCTGTTGTTTTGTTAAGGTTATTGTGTTTTCTTAGTTTCTCCGTGATTCTCTTGTTGCTATGTAATCATACTCTTGGTGGTGGAACTTCCTTGTGATTGGATTGTTGGATTGTTGTTGATTCCCTTGCCGCGATGTATTGTTTATATTGTTGATTCCCTTGCCGGGATGTATTGTTTATATTGTTGATTCCCTTGCCGGGGTGTTATTTGTTCATATTGTTGATTCCCTTGCCAGGATACTATTGTTCATATTTTTTGGCTCGGGATACCAAGAGATCCCCGACACGTATATTGAGGATACCAAGAGATCCTCGGGATACCAAGAGATTCCCAGCACATATATTGAGGATACCAAGAGATCCTCGGGATACCAAGAGATCCCCAGCACATATATTGAGGATACCAAGAGATCCCCCAAGTACTTACGTTTGGGACTATGGGACGGGGTCTCGGGAGATCCCCTGTCGATATACTGTGAGTGTAAAAGCACGATGGGTGATGCCGTGCACTTTCTGTTGCTGTGTTTATTTGTTGTTATCAATTCAAGTGTTTTAATGGGTTAGNTTCTTTGTGTTGGAACCCATAGTATTGTCAATACCTCGCCATATATATATATATATATAAATTTCAATACTTCAAACTTCAATAATTACTATATTTTTGACTCAATTAGTTTCTCAACTAAATTTTTTCCTTAAATCATCTGAGGTTGTATTCTACTTAAAAGGAACTTCTACTAAGTTATAAATTATTAAATCCATGGTAAAGGTAATAATTCTTTCGATGTTGTATTCTAATTAAAAATGGTACTTTCTTTATTCAAACGATTTTAAAAAATAACTTCATCGTTCTCGTCGGCTTTCCTAATTAGTTTAGAATTTGTAATCTACTTATATTAGGTAAATGAGACTTCTTGAACATCTTAAGTGCATTTGTACGGACATTATGTATTGTATAGCATGTGGATTTTTTTTTTTGTCAAGAGTGAGATGGAAAATATGGGAGCACAAGGTGCACGCGTGTTGAGGGTTCGGAAGTTGAGATTATGATGTGAGAAACCGAGGATTGAGATGGTCGGGATTGTGTTAGACATGATGTGAGTGATTGAGTTGGCATTGTTTTCTTTATTTGGATACATTCTTACTTGTCTTTGTTCCTGTTATGTCAGTGTTGATTTACTTGGTTATCTGATTTACTTGGTGTCGTTCGTTACTACATGTGTTCTTCCTTTATTGTTCCTACTATTTGTATTTTGATTTCTCTCCGCTGTTGATATTACCTCGTTATATTTATCTTGATAATTTATTATGATATCCTGTTATTCCATTTGACCAGTAGATGTCTTGACTGTTCCTCGTCACTACTCCACCGAGGTTAGTATTGATACTTACTGGGCACCGGTGTGGTGTGCTCATACTACACTTCTGCACATTTTTTTTTGTGTGCAGACTAGGTATTGTTTGCTAGTAGCTGTGCGGATTCTTGCCGAGGAGACTCAAGGTAGCCCTGCTACGGCGTTCGCAGGCTTAAGAGTCACCTTCCTATTTTACATTCTCACTGTTGTACTTATTTCCATACAATTGTGTTTAGAAATGGTAGCGAAACTCTGTAGAGCTTATGACTTGTACTACCGAATTTTGGGAAGATGTTCATTGTATAAGGGATTTATTTCAGAATAATTTTAGATGTTATTATTCATTGTTGTTATTTCACAATTATTAGGCTTAAATAGTCCTTAAAACTAGGTGCCATCACGAAACCCAACGGAGGGGAAATTGGGTCGTGACAGGTTGGTATCAGAGCTCTAGGTTCATAGGTGCTACGAGTCATAAGCGAGTTTAGTAGAGTCTTGCGGATCGGTACGGAGACGTCTGTACTTATCTTCGAGAGGCTACGAAACTATTAGGACAATCTCACTTCCTTCATTCTTATCGTGCGAGCTTATTGATCTTGGAATTTGAACTTTCATCCTTCTATTCTCTCACCGACGGTGAGGACACGAGCTGCGGTTATCGATGACGCAGCTCTGGAGCAGGTATCGCTAGAGGTAGAGGCCGACGAGGAGTATGTGCCGTAACTAGACCACACTCAGAGCAGCGGGTTTCCATTAGTTAGGTCCCAAGTGTCATGGCGGCACAATTTGGGGTTCCAGTTCAGCCCATGATCAGGGCAGCAACATCCGAGGGAGAGCAACTTAGATTTGCAAGGTTCAAGAAAAATGAGACCCTCCTACATTCAGCGGTTTGGCTTAAGAGAGCACAATGGGTTTCATAGAGGAGTGCCATCGCATTATCAGCACTATGGGTATTGCAGAGAAGAGTGGGGTTGTTTTTACTACGTTCCAGCTTAACGGAGCGGCTTATCAATGGTGATGGACATATGAGTTGGTAATCGGCCGATGCAGTTTCACTTACATGGGTTCAGTTTTCAGAGATGTTTTGAGAGAGTTTGTACCTCAGTCACTTCGGTTCAGCATGGCTCGAGAGTTGTAGTCAGATATTTTATTTCAGCAGGTGGTAGGGATCTAGAGAGAGAAAGTACAAGGAGGCGAGGAGGCCTCGTAGACCGGAGAGATCTGCTGGCCCTTATTTTGGAGGCAGGGTACGACATGGTGGAGGTTCGCGGGTCAGCCAGTTCAGTTTGCGCTTCAGGCTTCACAGTGATTCAGGTGTTTATGGGCCTCAAAGTACCCATACCGCACAGTTCCCACAGCCACGTCAGTATAGAGGTTGCTTGAGTGTGGAGCTACTAGCTACATGGTGAGACATTTACCCAGATTTCGGGCAGATGTGTCACAGCAAGGTATTCAGGTGAGTAGAGGGCGCCCAAGAGGGGAAGGCCGGCCCGTTGATGTGTTTCATATAGTAGGCTTAAGGCCGTTGTGCCAGATGATGTCATTCGGGTATGATTTTGATTTGTTATAGTGGAGCACCATCCGTAGTTCATTACAGTTATGCTTATCAGGGTGAATTCCCCTATTTGTTGCCCTACTTATGGGTGTGATTAATGATTTACACTCTGTTTATGTGTATCCCTGTTGGAAGGCTCTATGAGTGATAGCCGTGGCTATCGTCTGTTTTTGTTTATCATCGAGAGAGTTATTGGACTAGTAGTAAATTTCTGTTGTCCTTTTCGGTAGGCTTGATGTGATTTATGAGCATTTTGGCTACGAGCCGTGATTTTATGCTCCACTGATATGGGACCCAGTACTTGTTGTAATTTGTGAGGAAATTGGTCTAGTGAAAGTTTCCAGCGGGTTTGATATCTATCCTACTTGAGATCCAGAGTTGAGGGCAGGACCCTTGTTGTTTCATGTGATTTGATGTGTTGAGATCGGGTTGTGTACCATGGTGGAGTTATATCAGCATGAGATCCTTGTGATTCTTTTATATGCTTTAATTCTTTCTTGTTAGATTGTGTTGTAAATTAGTTCTGATAAGTTGTTTGATAGTTCCTTTATGTGTTTCCTTTCTATATTCAGTCATTTTCGTTCGGTGCTTCTTGAGTTCTAGCTTGTGGAGTGTGTGCCCGTTGGTATTAGTTGTGATTAGGTGATTCGGGTGTTAGTTATGTGGTTTTCGTGGCTATTTTACCATCGTCAGTGTTGTGGAGGTTTCAAAAAGGTTCCTATCGAATTTGAGGCTTATGGCCGGTGCAGGATTGGTTCGGGCAAATATTGTGATCGGGAATGTTATTATAAGCCTATGTGTGGTGTGTATGTTGTGTGGATGTACTCTGTGGGTGTAGGCATAAGTGGTTGCAGCTAGTTGAGACTGATACCGGATGTGGATTTACAATCAGGTCCCTTGGAAATGAATGGGAGATGGGGAGTTGGGCTCTAAGGCTTATTGGTATTGCTAGAAAGGCTAAATTTCAGTTGAGATGGTGTCGTCAGATTTATGTGGATTAGGGTGACTTGGGATCACCCGCGGGTATATGCTAGAAGTGTGCATTCAATGAATTAAGAACTTCGAGGCGAATCTTGGCACGTTCGAGGATGAAGTTGGTTTTAAGAGGGCGAGGATGTAACGACCCGGCCGGTAGTTTTGAGAATTTAAGCTCCATTCAGCAGCGTAAGGTCTGGAACAACTTCATAATACGAGTATCGACTTGCGTGCATGGTTGAATTCAGTTAACGGATGATGCAGAGTCAAATTGAAAGAAGGAATCTAGTTTTGGGAGTTTAAGCGGTGAGAATTTGACCGGAATTGGACTTTTGAGTAAACGGCCCCGGAATGAATTTTTGACGATTCCAACATCTTCGTATGGTGATTTTGGACTTAGGCGTGCGTTCGGATTGTGTTTTGGAGGTCCGTAGCCAATTTAGGCTTGAAATGCCGAAAGTTGAATTTTTGAAGTTTCCGGTTCGATAGTGAGATTTTGATCCGAGGGTAGGAATGGAATTCCGGAAGTTGGAGTAGCTCCATAGTGTTGAATGTGACGTGTGTGCAAAATTTCAGGCCATTCGGACGAGGTTTGATAGACCTTTTGATCGAAAGCATAAATTGAGAGTTTTTGGAGTTCTTAGGCTTGAATCTGATGTTAAATTGGTGTTTTGATGTTATTTTGAGCGTTCCGAAGGTTGGAACAAGTTTGAATGATGTTATGGGATATGTTGGCATGTTTGGTTGAGGTCCCGAGGGCCTCTGGTGTGTTCCGGGTGGGCTACGAGTCTTTTTCCTCCTATTTTGAACTGCTGATATCTGTCAGCTGGTTTGTTCTTAGCGTTCGCGTCTGCTCCTCCGCGTTTGCAAAGAATAATCGTGGAGGAGGAATTTATTGTTCTTCGCGTTCGCGGTTAACATCTCAAGTTCGCGAAGGTTTGCCTTTCTCCTTCCTCGCGTTCGCATAGCAGAATTAGGAACTGGGGGGCTGGTGGCTATTTTTTCTTCGCGTTCGCGTCATAACCTCCGCGTTCGAGTAAGCCTCTGTTCTTTACTCTCCGCGTTCGTGTCAAGTAGATGGGTTATCCAATAGCTCTCCTACATCTGAGGCTAATTTTAGATCTTATTTCGGTTTGCATGCAGAAAGACTAGCTTTTGACAATAAATCCAATGAATACTTGCACTGGGTTCCAAAACTCTTTGCGACCTCATCACTTTAATCTCCAGAAGAGACTTTGAGTCTCCTAAATCTTTCATATCAAACTGGGTTCTTAATCTTCTCTTAAGCTCATTTATCGAAGCTAAGTCATTACTAGAGATAGCAATGTCATCCACATAAAGCAGAAAAAGGACAATACCTGATGTCGACCTCCTTATAAACATTGAATGATCCGATTTACTTATTTGAAAACCGACTCCTTCCTCTACTCCTATTTCGGCTCTTAGACATGCTGCCGTCACCTTTCAAACCAAGCTCTTGGTGCCTGCTTTAGCTTGCCGGAGGCCGTAACATAAATCGCTTTCTCGAGCTTGCATACCAAGTTAGAATTCCTTGGAGAAGAGAAGCTTGGAATTGGAGCGAGAGAACAGACGAGATCTGGAGAGAGAAAGTACAAGGAGGCGAGGAGGCCTCGTAGACCAGAGAGAACTGCTGGCCCTTATTCTGGAGGCAGGGTACGACATGGTGGAGGTTCGCGGGTCAGCCAGTTCAGTTTGCGCTTCAGGCTTCACAGTGATTCAGGTGTTCATGGGTCTCAGAGTACCCATACCGCACAGTTCCCACAACCACGTCAGTATAGAGGTTGCTTGAGTGTGGAGCTACTAGCTACATGGTGAGAGATTTCCCCAGATTTCGGGCAGATGTGTGACAACAAGGTATTCAGGTGAGTAGAGGGCGCCCAAGAGGAGGAGGCTGGCCCGTTGATGTGTTTTATATAGTAGGCTTAAGGCTGTTGCGCCATATGATGTCATTCGGGTATGATTTTGATTTGTTATAGCGGAGCACCATCCGTAGTTCATTACAGTTATGCTTATCAGGATGAATTCCCCTATTTGTTGCCCCACTTATGGGTGTGTTTCATGATTTACACTCTGGTTATGTGTATCCCTGTTGGAAGGCTCTATGAGTGATAGCCGTGGCTATCATCTGTTTTTGTTTATCATCGAGAGAGTTATGAGACTAGTAGTAAATTTTTGTTGTCCTTTTCGGTAGGCTTGATGTGATTTATGAGCATTTTGGCTACGAGCCGTGATCTTATGCTCCACCGGTATGGGGCCCAGCACTTGTTGTAATTTGTGACGGAAATTGGTCCAGTGAAAGTATCCAGCGGGTTTGATATCTATCCTACTTGAGATGTAGAGTTGAGGGAAGGACCCTCGTTGTTTCATGTGATTTGATGTGTTGAGATCGGGTTGTGTACCGCGGTGGAGTTATATCAGTATAAGATCCTTGTGATTCTTTTATATGCTTTAATTCTTTCTTGTTAGATTGTGTTGTAAATTAGTTCTGATAAAAAAAAATTTTGTGCTTGACGGACTTGTTTGATAGTTCCTTTATGTGTTTCCTTTCCATATTCAGTCATTTCCGTTCGGTGCTTCTTGAGTTCTAGCTTGTGGAGTGTGTGCCCATTGGTATTAGTTGTGATTGGGTGATTCGGGTGTTAGTTATGTGGTTTTCGTGGCTATTGTACCATCGTTAGTGTTATGGAGGTTTCAAAAGGGTTCCTATCGAATTTAAGGCTTATGGCTGGTGCAGGATGTGTTCGGGAAAATATTGTGATCAGGAATGTTATTATAAGCCTATGTGTGGTGTGTATGTTGTGTGGATGTACTCTATGGGTGTAGGCATAAGTGGTTGCAGCTAGTTGAGACTGATACCGGATGTGGATTTAGAATCAGGTCCCTTGGAAATGAATGGGAGATGGGGAGTTGGGCTCTAAGGCTTATTGGTATTGCCAGATTGGCTTAATTTCAGTTGAGATGGTGTCGTCAAATTTATGTGGATTAGGGTGACTTGGGATCACCCGCGGGTATATGCCGGAAGTGTGCATTCAATGAATTAAGAACTTCGAGGTGAATCTTGGCACGTTCGAGGACAAACGTTGGTTTTAAGAGGGGGAGGATGTAACGACCCGATCGGTCGTTTTGTAAATTTATGCTCCATTCAGCGGCATAAAGTCTGGAACTGCTTCATAATGCGAGTATCGACTTGCATACATGGTTGAATTCAATTAATGGATGATTTAGAATCAAATTGAAAGAAGAAATCTAGTTTTGGGAGTTTAAGCGGTGAGAATTTGAGCGGAATTGGACTTTTGAGTAAACGGCCCCGGAATGAATTTTTGACGATTCCATCAGCTTCGTATGGTTATTTTGGACTTAGGCGTGCGTTCGGATTGTGTTTTGGAGGTCCGTAGCCAATTTAGGCTTGAAATGCCGAAAGTTGAATTTTTGAAGTTTCCGGTTCGATAGTGAGATTTTGATCCGAGGGTCGAAATCGAATTCCGGAAGTTGGAGTAGCTCCGTGGTGTTGAATGTGACGCGTGTGCAAAATTTTAGGCCATTCGGACGAGGTTTGATAGACTTTTTGATAGAAAGCATAAATTGAGAGTTTTTGGAGTTCTTAGGCTTGAATCTGATGTTAAATTGGTGTTTTGATGTTGTTTTGAGCGTTCCGAAGGTTGGAATAGGTTTGAATGATGTTATGGGATATGTTGGCATGTTTGGTTGAGGTCCCGAGGGCCTCGGGTGTGTTCCGGGTGGGCTACGAGTCTTTTTCCTCCTATTTTGAACTGCTGATATCTGTCAGCTGGTTTGTTCTTCGCGTTCGCGTCTGCTCCTCCGCGTTTGCAAAGAATAATCGTGGAGGAGGAATTTATTGTTCTTCGCGTTCGCGGTTAACATCTCAAGTTCGCGAAGGTTTGCCTTTCTCCTTCCTCGCGTTCGCATAGCAGAATTAGGAACTGGGGGGCTGGTGGCTATTTTTTCTTCGCGTTCGCGTCATAATCTCCGCGTTCGAGTAAGCCTCTGTTCTTTACTCTCCGCGTTCGCGTCAAGTAGATGGGTTATCCAATAGCTCTCCTGCATCTGAGGCTAATTTTAGATCTTATTCCGGTTTGCATGCAGAAAGACTAGCTTTTGACAATAAATCCAATGAATAGTTGCACTGGGTTCCAAAACTCTTTTCGACCTCATCACTTTAATCTCCAGAATAGACTTTGAGTCTCCTAAATCTTTCATATCAAACTGGGTTCTTAATCTTCTCTTAAGCTCATTTATTGAAGCTAAGTCATTACTAGAGATAGCAATGTCATCCACATAAAGCAGAAGAAGGACAATACGTGATGTCGACGTCCTTATAAACATTGAATGATCCGATTTACTTATTTGAAAACCGGCTCTTTCCTCTACTCCTATTTCGGCTCTTATACATGCTGCTGTCACCTTTCAAACTAAGCTCTTGGTGCCTGCTTTAGCTTGTCGGAGGCCATAACATAAATCGCTTTCTTGAGCTTGCATACCAAGTTAGGATTCCTAGGGGAAGAGAAGCTTGGAGTTGGAGCGAAAGGACAGACGAGATCTGGAGAGAGAAAGTACAAGGAGGCGAGGAGGCCTCGTAGACCGGAGAGATCTGCTGGCCCTTATTCTGGAGGCAGGGTACGACATGGTGGAGGTTCGCGGGTCAGCCAGTTCAGTTTGCACTTCAGGCTTCACAGTGATTCAGGTGTTCATGGGACTCAGAGTACCCATACCGCACAGTTCCCATAGCCATGTCAGTATAGAGGTTGCTTGAGTGTGGAGCTACTAGCTACATGGTGAGAGATTTCCCCAAATTTCGGGCAGATGTGTCGCAACAAGGTATTCAGGTGAGTAGAGGGCGCCCAAGAGGGGGAGGCCGGCCCGTTGATGTGTTTCATATAGTAGGCTTAAGGACGTTGCTCTAGATAATGTTATTCGGGTATGATTTTGATTTGTAATGGCGGAGCACCATCCGTAGTTCATTACAGTTATGCTTATCAGGGTGAATTCCCCTATTTGTTGCCCCACTTATGGGTGTGTTTCATGATTTGCACTCAGTTTATGTGTATCCCTGTTGGAAGGCTCTATGAGTGATAGCCGTGGCTATCGTCTGTTTTTGTTTATCATCGAGAGAGTTATGAGACTAGTAGTAAATTTCTGTTGTCCTTTTCTGTAGGCTTGATGTGATTTATGAGCATTTTGGCTACGATCCGTGATTTTATGCTCCACCGGTATGGGACCCAGTACATGTTGTAATTTGTGACGGAAATTGGTCCAGTGAAAGTTTCCAGCGGGTTTGATAGCTATCCTACCTGAGATCAGAAGTTGAGGGCAGGACCCTCGTTGTTTCATGTGATTTGATGTGTTGATATCGGGTTGTGTACCGCGGTGGAGTTATATCAGTATGAGATCCTTGTGATTCTTTTATATGCTTTAATTCTTTCTTGTTAGATTGTGTTGTTAATTAGTTCTGATAAAAAAAATTTTGTGCTAGACGGACTTGTTTGATAGTTCCTTTATGTGTTTCCTTTCCATATTCAGTCATTTTCGTTCGGTGCTTCTCGAGTTCTAGATTGTGGAGTGTGTGCCCGTTGGTATTAGTTGTGATTGGGTGATTCGGGTGTTAGTTATGTGGTTTTCGCGGCTATTTTACCATCGTCAGTGTTGTGGAGGTTTCAAAAGGGTTCCTATAGAATTTGAGGCTTATGGCCGGTGCAGGATTGGTTCGGGCAAATATTGTGATCAGGAATGTTATTATAAGCCTATATGTGGTGTGTATGTTGTGTGGATGTACTCTGTGGGTGTAGGCATAAGTGGTTGCAGCTAGTTGAGACTGATACCGGATGTGGATTAAGAATCAGGTCCCTTGGAAATGAATGGGAGATGGGGAGTTGGGCTCTAAGGCTTATTGGTATTGCTAGAAAGGCTAAATTTCAGTTGAGATGGTGTCGTCAGATTTATGTGGATTAGGGTGACTTGGGGTCACCCCCGGGTATATGCTGGAAGTGTGCATTCAATGAATTTAGAACTTCGAGGTGAATCTTGGCACGTCCGAGGACGAACGTTGGTTTTAAGAGGGGGAGGATGTAACGACCCGGCCGGTCGTTTTGCGAATTTAAGCTCCATTCAACGACACAAGGTCTGGAACTGCTTCATGATGTGAGTATTGACTTGCGTGCATGGTTGAATTCAGTTAACGGATAATTTAGAGTCAAATTGAAAGAAGGAATCTAGTTTTGGGAGTTTAAGCGGTGAGAATTTGACCGGAATTGGACTTTTGAGTAAACGGCCCCGGAATGAATTTTTGACGATTCCAACAGCTTCGTTTGGTGATTTTTGACTTAGGCGTGCGTTCGGATTGTGTTTTGGAGGTCCGTAGCCATTTTAGGCTTGAAATGCCAAAAGTTGAATTTTTGAAGTTTCCGGTTCGATAGTGATATTTTGATCCGAGGGTCGAAATGGAATTTCGGAAGTTGGAGTAGCTCCGTAGTGTTGAATGTGACGTCTGTGCAAAATTTTAGGCCATTCAGACGAGATTTGATAGACTTTTTGATCGAAAGCATAAATTGAGATTTTTTGGAGTTCTTAGGCTTGAATCTGATGTTAAATTGGTGTTTTGATGTTGTTTCGAGCGTTCCGAAGGTTGGAACAAGTTTGAATGATGTTATGGGATATGTTGTCATGTTTGGTTGAGGTCCCGAGGGCCTCGGGTGTGTTCCGGGTGGGCTACGAGTCTTTTTCCTCCTATTTTGAACTGCTGATATTTGTCAGCTGGTTTCCTTCTTCGCGTTCGCATCTGCTCCTCCGCGTTCGCGAAGAGTAACCGTGGAGGAGGAATTTATTTTTCTTCGCGTTTGCGGTTAACATCTCGAGTTCGCGAAGGTTTGCCTTTCTCCTTCCTCGCATTCGCATAGCAGAATTAGGAACTGGGGGGCTGGTGGCTATTTCTTCTTCGCGTTCGCGTCACAGCCTCCGAGTTCGCGTAAGGCTCTGTTCTTTACTCTCCGCTTTTGCGTCAAGTAGATGGGTTATCCAATAGCTCTCCTGCATCTGAGGCTAATTTTGGATCTTATTCCGGTTTGCATGCAGAAAGACCAGCTTTTGACAATAAATCCAATGAATACTTGCACTGGGTTCCAAAACTCTTTGCGACCTCATCACTTTAATCTCCAGAAGAGACTTTGAGTCTCCTAAGTCTTTCATATCAAACTGGGTTCTTAATCTTCTCTTAAGCTCATTTATCGAAGCTAAGTCATTACTAGAGATAGCAATGTCATCCACATAAAGCAGAAGAAGGACAATGCCTGATGTCAACCTCCTTATAAACATTGTATGATCCGATTTACTTATTTGAAAATCGGCTCCTTCCTCTACACATATTTCGGCTCTTATACATGCTGCTGTCACCTTTCAAACCAAGCTCTTGGTGCCTGCTTTAGCTTGCCGGAGGCCGTAACATAAATCGCTTTCTTGAGCTTGCATACCAAGTTAGGATTCCTAGGAGAAGAGAAGCCTGGAGTTGGAGCGATAGGACAGACGAGATCTGGAGAGAGAAAGTACAAGGAGGCGAGGAGGCCTCGTAGACCAGAGAGATCTGCTGGCCCTTATTCTGGAGGCAAGGTACGACATGGTGGAGGTTCGCGGGTCAGCCAGTTTAGTTTGCGCTTCAGGCTTCACAGTGATTCAGGTGTTCATGGGTCTCAGAGTTCCCATACCGCACAGTTCCCACAGCCACGTTAGTATAGAGGTTGCTTGAGTATGGAGCTACTAGCTACATGGTGAGAGATTTCCCCAGATTTCGGGCAAATGTGTCACAAGAAGGTATTCAGGTGAGTAGAGGGCGCCCAAGAGGGGGAGGCCGGCCCGTTGATGTGTTTCATATAGTAGGCTTAAGGCTGTTGCGCCAGATGATGTCATTCGGGTATGATTTTGATTTGTTATAGTGGAGCACCATCCGTAGTTCATTACAATTATGCTTATCAGGGTGAATTCCCCTATTTGTTGCCCCACTTATCGGCGTGTTTCATGATTTACACTCCGTTTATGTGTATTCCTGTTGGAAGGCTCTATGAGTGATAGCCGTGGCTATCATCTGTTTTTGTTTATCATCGAGAGAGTTATGAGACTAGTAGTAAATTTCTGTTGTCCTTTTCGGTAGGCTTGATGTGATTTATGAACATTTTGGCTATGAGCCGTGATTTTATGCTCCACCGTTATGGGAGCCAGTACTTGTTGTAATTTGTGACGGAAATTGGTCTAGTGAAAGTTTCGAGCGGGTTTGATATCTATCCTACTTGAGATCCAGAGTTGAGGGCAGCACCCTCGTTGTTTCATGTGATTTGATGTGTTGAGATCGTGTTGTGTACCGCGGTGGAGCTATATCAGCATGAGATCCTTGTGATTCTTTTATATGCTTTAATTCTTTCTTGTTAGATTGTGTTGTAAATTAGTTTTGATAAAAAAAATTGTGCTTGACGGACTTGTTTGATAGTTCCTTTATGTGTTTCCTTTCCATATTCAGGCATTTCCGTTCGGTGCTTCTTGAGTTCTAGCTTGTGGAGTGTGTGCCCGTTGGTATTAATTGTGATTGGGTGATTCGGGTGTTAGTTATGTGGTTTTCGTGGCTATTGTACCATCGTCAGTGTTGTGGAGTTTTCAAAAGGGTTCCTATCGAATTTGAGGCTTATGGCCGGTGCAGGATTGGTTCGGGCAAATATTGTGATCGGGAATGTTATTATAAGCCTATGTGTGGTGTGTATGTTGTGTGGATGTACTCTGTGGGTGTAGGCATAAGTGGTTGCAGCTAGTTGAGACTGATACCGGATGTGGATTTAGAATCAGGTCCCTTGGAATTGAATGGGAGATGGGAAGTTGGGCTCTAAGGCTTATTGGTATTGCTAGAAAGGCTAAAATTTCAGTTGAGATGGTGTCGTCAGATTTATGTGGATTAGGGTGACTTGGGATCACCCGCGGGTATATGCTGGGATTGTGCATTCAATGAATTAAGAACTTCGAGGCGAGTCTTGGCACGTTCGAGGAGGAACGTTGGTTTTAAGAGGGGGAGGATGTAACGACCCGGCCGGTCGTTTTGAGAATTTAAGCTCCATTCAGCAGCGTAAGGTCTGGAACAACTTCATAATACGAGTATCGACTTGCGTGCATGGTTGAATTCAGTTAACGGATGATGCAGAGTCAAATTGGAAGAAGAATCTAGTTTTGGGAGTTTAAGCGGTGGGAATTTGACCGGAATTGGACTTTTGAGTAGACGGCCCCGGAATGAATTTTTGATGATTCCAACAGCTTCGTATGGTGATTTTGGACTTAGGCGTGCGTTCGGATTGTGTTTTGGAGGTCCGTAGCCAATTTAGGCTTGAAATGCCGAAAGTTGAATTTTTGAAGTTTGCGGTTCGATAGTGAGATTTTGATCCGAGGGTCGGAATGGAATTCCGGAAGTTGGAGTAGCTCCGTAGTGTTGAATGTGACGTGTGTGCAAAATTTCAGGCCATTCGGACGAGGTTTTATAGACTTTTTGATCGAAAGCATAAATTGAGAGTTTTTGGAGTTCTTAGGCTTGAATCTGATGTTAAATTGGTGTTTTGATGTTGTTTTGAGCGTTCCGAAGGTTGGAACAAGTTTGAATGATGTTATGGGATATGTTGGTATGTTTGGTTGAGGTCCCGGGGGCCTCGGGTGTGTTCCGGGTGGGCTACGAGTCTTTTTCCTCCTATTTTGAACTGCTGATATCTGTCAGCTGGTTTGTTCTTAGCGTTCGCGTCTGCTCCTCCGCGTTTGCAAAGAATAATCGTGGAGGAGGAATTTATTGTTCTTCGCGTTCGCGGTTAACATCTCAAGTTCG
This sequence comes from Nicotiana attenuata, assembly GCF_001879085.1. Taxonomy (NCBI): domain Eukaryota; kingdom Viridiplantae; phylum Streptophyta; class Magnoliopsida; order Solanales; family Solanaceae; genus Nicotiana; species Nicotiana attenuata. Next base: position 114,178 of record NW_017671581.1, on the reverse strand, counting down.
CGAAGGTTTGCCTTTCTCCTTCCTCGCGTTCGCATAGCAGAATTAGGAACTGGGGGGCTGGTGGCTATTTTTTCTTCGCGTTCGCGTCATAATCTCCGCGTTCGAGTAAGCCTCTGTTCTTTACTCTCCGCGTTCGTGTCAAGTAGATGGGTTATCCAATAGCTCTCCTACATCTGAGGCTAATTTTAGATCTTATTTCGGTTTGCATGCAGAAAGACTAGCTTTTGACAATAAATCCAATGAATACTTGCACTGGGTTCCAAAACTCTTTGCGACCTCATCACTTTAATCTCCAGAAGAGACTTTGAGTCTCCTAAATCTTTCATATCAAACTGGGTTCTTAATCTTCTCTTAAGCTCATTTATTGAAGCTAAGTCATTACTAGAGATAGCAATGTCATCCACATAAAGCAGAAGAAGGACAATACGTGATGTCGACGTCCTTATAAACATTGAATGATCCGATTTACTTATTTGAAAACCGGCTCTTTCCTCTACTCCTATTTCGGCTCTTATACATGCTGCTGTCACCTTTCAAAC